>NW_026989277.1:0-46793 GCF_030222135.1 Aotus nancymaae
AAAACGCAGCTATCTAACAGAACGGTTGTCAATGTGTGCACTCAACTTCCAGAGTTAAACCCGTGTGTGGATTCAGCAGTCTGCAAACACTTTCTCTGCAGAGTCCCAAAACAGGCGTTTTCAGCCCATTACCGGCATATGGAAGAAACAGCAGTAAGCACAGGGAAGTATCTGCTTCTAAATCCAAAACGCAGCTATCTAACAGAACGGTTGTCAATGTGTGCACTCAACTTCCAGAGTTAAACCCGTGTGTGGATTCAGCAGTCTGCAAACACTTTCTCTGCAGAGTCCCAAAACAGGCGTTTTCAGCCCATTACCGGCATATGGAAGAAACTGCAGTAAGCACAGGGAAATATCTGCTTCTAAATCCAAAACGCAGCTATCTAACAGAACGGTTGTCAATGTGTGCACTCAACATCCAGAGTTAAACCCGTGTGTGGATTCAGCAGTCTGCAAACACTTTCTCTGCAGAGTCCCAAAACAGGCGTTTTCAGCCCATTACCGGCATATGGAAGAAACAGCAGTAAGCACAGGGAAATATCTGCTTCTAAATCCAAAACGCAGCTATCTAACAGAACGGTTGTCAATGTGTGCACTCAACTTCCAGAGTTAAACCCGTGTGTGGATTCAGCAGTCTGCAGACATCTTCTCTGCAGAGTCCCAAACCAGGCGTTTTCAGCCCATTACCGGCATATGGAAGAAACAGCAGTAAGCCCAGGGAAATATCTGCTTCTAAATCCAAAACGCAGCTATCTAACAGAACGGTTGTCAATGTGTGCACTCAACTTCCAGAGTTAAACCCGTGTGTGGATTCAGCAGTCTGCAAACACTTTCTCTGCAGAGTCCCAAAACAGGCGTTTTCAGCCCATTACCGGCATATGGAAGAAACAGCAGTAAGCCCAGGGAAATATCTGCTTCTAAATCCAAAACGCAGCTATCTAACAGAACGGTTGTCAATGTGTGCACTCAACTTCCAGAGTTAAACCCGTGTGTGGATTCAGCAGTCTGCAAACACTTTCTCTGCAGAGTCCCAAAACAGGCGTTTTCAGCCCATTACCGGCATATGGAAGAAACAGCAGTAAGCCCAGGGAAATATCTGCTTCTAAATCCAAAACGCAGCTATCTAACAGAACGGTTGTCAATGTGTGCACTCAACATCCAGAGTTAAACCCGTGTGTGGATTCAGCAGTCTGCAAACACTTTCTCTGCAGAGTCCCAAAACAGGCGTTTTCAGCCCATTACCGGCATATGGAAGAAACAGCAGTAAGCACAGGGAAATATCTGCTTCTAAATCCAAAACGCAGCTATCTAACAGAACGGTTGTCAATGTGTGCACTCAACTTCCAGAGTTAAACCCGTGTGTGGATTCAGCAGTCTGCAAACACTTTCTCTGCAGAGTCCCAAAACAGGCGTTTTCAGCCCATTACCGGCATATGGAAGAAACAGCAGTAAGCACAGGGAAATATCTGCTTCTAAATCCAAAACGCAGCTATCTAACAGAACGGTTGTCAATGTGTGCACTCAACTTCCAGAGTTAAACCCGTGTGTGGATTCAGCAGTCTGCAAACATCTTCTCTGCAGAGTCCCAAACCAGGCGTTTTCAGCCCATTACCGGCATATGGAAGAAACAGCAGTAAGCACAGGGAAATATCTGCTTCTAAATCCAAAACGCAGCTATCTAACAGAACGGTTGTCAATGTGTGCACTCAACATCCAGAGTTAAACCCGTGTGTGGATTCAGCAGTCTGCAACACTTTCTCTGCAGAGTCCCAAAACAGGCGTTTTCAGCCCATTACCGGCATATGGAAGAAACAGCAGTAAGCCCAGGGAAATATCTGCTTCTAAATCCAAAACGCAGCTATCTAACAGAACGGTTGTCAATGTGTGCACTCAACTTCCAGAGTTAAACCCGTGTTTGGATTCAGCAGTCTGCAAACACTTTCTCTGCAGAGTCCCAAAACAGGCGTTTTCAGCCCATTACCGGCATATGGAAGAAACAGCAGTAAGCACAGGGAAATATCTGCTTCTAAATCCAAAACGCAGCTATCTAACAGAACGGTTGTCAATGTGTGCACTCAACTTCCAGAGATAAACCCGTGTGTGGATTCAGCAGTCTGCAAACATCTTCTCTGCAGAGTCCCAAACCAGGCGTTTTCAGCCCATTACCGGCATATGGAAGAAACAGCAGTAAGCACAGGGAAATATCTGCTTCTAAATCCAAAACGCAGCTATCTAACAGAACGGTTGTCAATGTGTGCACTCAACTTCCAGAGTTAAACCCGTGTGTGGATTCAGCAGTCTGCAAACACTTTCTCTGCAGAGTCCCAAAACAGGCGTTTTCAGCCCATAACCGGCATATGGAAGAAACAGCAGTAAGCACAGGGAAATATCTGCTTCTAAATCCAAAACGCAGCTATCTAACAGAACGGTTGTCAGTGTGTGCACTCAACATCCAGAGTTAAACCCGTGTGTGGATTCAGCAGTCTGCAAACACTTTCTCTGCAGAGTCCCAAAACAGGCGTTTTCAGCCCATTACCGGCATATGGAAGAAACAGCAGTAAGCACAGGGAAATATCTGCTTCTAAATCCAAAACGCAGCTATCTAACAGAACGGTTGTCGATGTGTGCACTCAACTTCCAGAGTTAAACCCGTGTGTGGATTCAGCAGTCTGCAAACATCTTCTCTGCAGAGTCCCAAACCAGGCGTTTTCAGCCCATTACCGGCATATGGAAGAAACAGCAGTAAGCCCAGGGAAATATCTGCTTCTAAATCCAAAACGCAGCTATCTAACAGAACGGTTGTCAATGTGTGCACTCAACTTCCAGAGTTAAACCCGTGTGTGGATTCAGCAGTCTGCAAACACTTTCTCTGCAGAGTCCCAAAACAGGCGTTTTCAGCCCATTACCGGCATATGGAAGAAACAGCAGTAAGCACAGGGAAATATCTGCTTCTAAATCCAAAACGCAGCTATCTAACAGAACGGTTGTCAATGTGTGCACTCAACATCCAGAGTTAAACCCGTGTGTGGATTCAGCAGTCTGCAAACACTTTCTCTGCAGAGTCCCAAAACAGGCGTTTTCAGCCCATTACCGGCATATGGAAGAAACAGCAGTAAGCACAGGGAAATATCTGCTTCTAAATCCAAAACGCAGCTATCTAACAGAACGGTTGTCAATGTGTGCACTCAACTTCCAGAGTTAAACCCGTGTGTGGATTCAGCAGTCTGCAAACATCTTCTCTGCAGAGTCCCAAACCAGGCGTTTTCAGCCCATTACCGGCATATTGAATAAACAGGAGTAAGCCCAGGGAAATATCTGCTTCTAAATCCAAAACGCAGCTATCTAACAGAACGGTTGTCAATGTGTGCACTCAACTTCCAGAGTTAAACCCGTGTGTGGATTCAGCAGTCTGCAAACACTTTCTCTGCAGAGTCCCAAAACAGGCGTTTTCAGCCCATTACCGGCATATGGAAGAAACAGCAGTAAGCCCAGGGAAATATCTGCTTCTAAATCCAAAACGCAGCTATCTAACAGAACGGTTGTCAATGTGTTCACTCAACTTCCAGAGTTAAACCCGTGTGTGGATTCAGCAGTCTGCAAACACTTTCTCTGCAGAGTCCCAAAACAGGCGTTTTCAGCCCATTACCGGCATATGGAAGAAACTGCAGTAAGCACAGGGAAATATCTGCTTCTAAATCCAAAACGCAGCTATCTAACAGAACGGTTGTCAATGTGTGCACTCAACTTCCAGAGTTAAACCCGTGTGTGGATTCAGCAGTCTGCAAACACTTTCTCTGCAGAGTCCCAAAACAGGCGTTTTCAGCCCATTACCGGCATATGGAAGAAACAGCAGTAAGCCCAGGGAAATATCTGCTTCTAAATCCAAAACGCAGCTATCTAACAGAACGGTTGTCAATGTGTGCACTCAACTTCCAGAGTTAAACCCGTGTGTGGATTCAGCAGTCTGCAAACACTTTCTCTGCAGAGTCCCAAAACAGGCGTTTTCAGCCCATTACCGGCATATGGAAGAAACAGCAGTAAGCACAGGGAAGTATCTGCTTCTAAATCCAAAACGCAGCTATCTAACAGAACGGTTGTCAATGTGTGCACTCAACTTCCAGAGTTAAACCCGTGTGTGGATTCAGCAGTCTGCAAACACTTTCTCTGCAGAGTCCCAAAACAGGCGTTTTCAGCCCATTACCGGCATATGGAAGAAACTGCAGTAAGCACAGGGAAATATCTGCTTCTAAATCCAAAACGCAGCTATCTAACAGAACGGTTGTCAATGTGTGCACTCAACATCCAGAGTTAAACCCGTGTGTGGATTCAGCAGTCTGCAAACACTTTCTCTGCAGAGTCCCAAAACAGGCGTTTTCAGCCCATTACCGGCATATGGAAGAAACAGCAGTAAGCACAGGGAAATATCTGCTTCTAAATCCAAAACGCAGCTATCTAACAGAACGGTTGTCAATGTGTGCACTCAACTTCCAGAGTTAAACCCGTGTGTGGATTCAGCAGTCTGCAAACATCTTCTCTGCAGAGTCCCAAACCAGGCGTTTTCAGCCCATTACCGGCATATGGAAGAAACAGCAGTAAGCCCAGGGAAATATCTGCTTCTAAATCCAAAACGCAGCTATCTAACAGAACGGTTGTCAATGTGTGCACTCAACTTCCAGAGTTAAACCCGTGTGTGGATTCAGCAGTCTGCAAACACTTTCTCTGCAGAGTCCCAAAACAGGCGTTTTCAGCCCATTACCGGCATATGGAAGAAACAGCAGTAAGCCCAGGGAAATATCTGCTTCTAAATCCAAAACGCAGCTTTCTAACAGAACGGTTGTCAATGTGTGCACTCAACTTCCAGAGTTAAACCCGTGTGTGGATTCAGCAGTCTGCAAACACTTTCTCTGCAGAGTCCCAAAACAGGCGTTTTCAGCCCATTACCGGCATATGGAAGAAACAGCAGTAAGCCTAGGGAAATATCTGCTTCTAAATCCAAAACGCAGCTATCTAACAGAACGGTTGTCAATGTGTGCACTCAACATCCAGAGTTAAACCCGTGTGTGGATTCAGCAGTCTGCAAACACTTTCTCTGCAGAGTCCCAAAACAGGCGTTTTCAGCCCATTACCGGCATATGGAAGAAACAGCAGTAAGCACAGGGAAATATCTGCTTCTAAATCCAAAACGCAGCTATCTAACAGAACGGTTGTCAATGTGTGCACTCAACTTCCAGAGTTAAACCCGTGTGTGGATTCAGCAGTCTGCAAACATCTTCTCTGCAGAGTCCCAAACCAGGCGTTTTCAGCCCATTACCGGCATATGGAAGAAACAGCAGTAAGCACAGGGAAATATCTGCTTCTAAATCCAAAACGCAGCTATCTAAGAGAACGGTTGTCAATGTGTGCACTCAACTTCCAGAGTTAAACCCGTGTGTGGATTCAGCAGTCTGCAAACACTTTCTCTGCAGAGTCCCAAAACAGGCGTTTTCAGCCCATTACCGGCATATGGAAGAAACAGCAGTAAGCACAGGGAAGTATCTGCTTCTAAATCCAAAACGCAGCTATCTAACAGAACGGTTGTCAATGTGTGCACTCAACTTCCAGAGTTAAACCCGTGTGTGGATTCAGCAGTCTGCAAACATCTTCTCTGCAGAGTCCCAAACCAGGCGTTTTCAGCCCATTACCGGCATATGGAAGAAACAGCAGTAAGCACAGGGAAATATCTGCTTCTAAATCCAAAACGCAGCTATCTAACAGAACGGTTGTCAATGTGTGCACTCAACTTCCAGAGTTAAACCCGTGTGTGGATTCAGCAGTCTCCAAACACTTTCTCTGCAGAGTCCCAAAACAGGCGTTTTCAGCCCATTACCGGCATATGGAAGAAACAGCAGTAAGCCCAGGGAAATATCTGCTTCTAAATCCAAAACGCAGCTATCTAACAGAACGGTTGTCAATGTGTGCACTCAACTTCCAGAGTTAAACCCGTGTGTGGATTCAGCAGTCTGCAAACACTTTCTCTGCAGAGTCCCAAAACAGGCGTTTTCAGCCCATTACCGGCATATGGAAGAAACAGCAGTAAGCCCAGGGAAATATCTGCTTCTAAATCCAAAACGCAGCTATCTAACAGAACGGTTGTCAATGTGTGCACTCAACATCCAGAGTTAAACCCGTGTGTGGATTCAGCAGTCTGCAAACACTTTCTCTGCAGAGTCCCAAAACAGGCGTTTTCAGCCCATTACCGGCATATGGAAGAAACAGCAGTAAGCACAGGGAAATATCTGCTTCTAAATCCAAAACGCAGCTATCTAACAGAACGGTTGTCAATGTGTGCACTCAACTTCCAGAGTTAAACCCGTGTGTGGATTCAGCAGTCTGCAAACATCTTCTCTGCAGAGTCCCAAACCAGGCGTTTTCAGCCCATTACCGGCATATGGAAGAAACAGCAGTAAGCCCAGGGAAATATCTGCTTCTAAATCCAAAACGCAGCTATCTAACAGAACGGTTGTCAATGTGTGCACTCAACTTCCAGAGTTAAACCCGTGTGTGGATTCAGCAGTCTGCAAACACTTTCTCTGCAGAGTCCCAAAACAGGCGTTTTCAGCCCATTACCGGCATATGGAAGAAACAGCAGTAAGCACAGGGAAGTATCTGCTTCTAAATCCAAAACGCAGCTATCTAACAGAACGGTTGTCAATGTGTGCACTCAACTTCCAGAGTTAAACCCGTGTGTGGATTCAGCAGTCTGCAAACATCTTCTCTGCAGAGTCCCAAACCAGGCGTTTTCAGCCCATTACCGGCATATGGAAGAAACAGCAGTAAGCACAGGGAAATATCTGCTTCTAAATCCAAAACGCAGCTATCTAACAGAACGGTTGTCAATGTGTGCACTCAACTTCCAGAGTTAAACCCGTGTGTGGATTCAGCAGTCTGCAAACATCTTCTCTGCAGAATCCCAAACCAGGCGTTTTCAGACCATTACCGGCATATGGAAGAAACAGCAGTAAGCCCAGGGAAATATCTGCTTCTAAATCCAAAACGCAGCTATCTAACAGAACGGTTGTCAATGTGTGCACTCAACTTCCAGAGTTAAACCCGTGTGTGGATTCAGCAGTCTGCAAACACTTTCTCTGCAGAGTCCCAAAACAGGCGTTTTCAGCCCATTACCAGCATATGGAAGAAACTGCAGTAAGCACAGGGAAATATCTGCTTCTAAATCCAAAACGCAGCTATCTAACAGAACGGTTGTCAATGTGTGCACTCAACTTCCAGAGTTAAACCCGTGTGTGGATTCAGCAGTCTGCAAACACTTTCTCTGCAGAGTCCCAAAACAGGCGTTTTCAGCCCATTACCGGCATATGGAAGAAACAGCAGTAAGCACAGGGAAATATCTGCTTCTAAATCCAAAACGCAGCTATCTAACAGAACGGTTGTCAATGTGTGCACTCAACATCCAGAGTTAAACCCGTGTGTGGATTCAGCAGTCTGCAAACACTTTCTCTGCAGAGTCCCAAAACAGGCGTTTTCAGCCCATTACCGGCATATGGAAGAAACAGCAGTAAGCACAGGGAAATATCTGCTTCTAAATCCAAAACGCAGCTATCTAACAGAACGGTTGTCAATGTGTGCACTCAACTTCCAGAGTTAAACCCGTGTGTGGATTCAGCAGTCTGCAAACATCTTCTCTGCAGAGTCCCAAACCAGGCGTTTTCAGCCCATTACCGGCATATGGAAGAAACAGCAGTAAGCCCAGGGAAATATCTGCTTCTAAATCCAAAACGCAGCTATCTAACAGAACGGTTGTCAATGTGTGCACTCAACTTCCAGAGTTAAACCCGTGTGTGGATTCAGCAGTCTGCAAACACTTTCTCTGCAGAGTCCCAAAACAGGCGTTTTCAGCCCATTACCGGCATATGGAAGAAACAGCAGTAAGCACAGGGAAGTATCTGCTTCTAAATCCAAAACGCAGCTATCTAACAGAACGGTTGTCAATGTGTGCACTCAACTTCCAGAGTTAAACCCGTGTGTGGATTCAGCAGTCTGCAAACATCTTCTCTGCAGAGTCCCAAACCAGGCGTTTTCAGCCCATTACCGGCATATGGAAGAAACAGCAGTAAGCACAGGGAAATATCTGCTTCTAAATCCAAAACGCAGCTATCTAACAGAACGGTTGTCAATGTGTGCACTCAACTTCCAGAGTTAAACCCGTGTGTGGATTCAGCAGTCTGCAAACATCTTCTCTGCAGAATCCCAAACCAGGCGTTTTCAGACCATTACCGGCATATGGAAGAAACAGCAGTAAGCCCAGGGAAATATCTGCTTCTAAATCCAAAACGCAGCTATCTAACAGAACGGTTGTCAATGTGTGCACTCAACTTCCAGAGTTAAACCCGTGTGTGGATTCAGCAGTCTGCAAACACTTTCTCTGCAGAGTCCCAAAACAGGCGTTTTCAGCCCATTACCAGCATATGGAAGAAACTGCAGTAAGCACAGGGAAATATCTGCTTCTAAATCCAAAACGCAGCTATCTAACAGAACGGTTGTCAATGTGTGCACTCAACTTCCAGAGTTAAACCCGTGTGTGGATTCAGCAGTCTGCAAACACTTTCTCTGCAGAGTCCCAAAACAGGCGTTTTCAGCCCATTACCGGCATATGGAAGAAACAGCAGTAAGCACAGGGAAATATCTGCTTCTAAATCCAAAACGCAGCTATCTAACAGAACGGTTGTCAATGTGTGCACTCAACTTCCAGAGTTAAACCCGTGTGTGGATTCAGCAGTCTGCAAACATCTTCTCTGCAGAGTCCCAAACCAGGCGTTTTCAGCCCATTACCGGCATATGGAAGAAACAGCAGTAAGCACAGGGAAATATCTGCTTCTAAATCCAAAACGCAGCTATCTAACAGAACGGTTGTCAATGTGTGCACTCAACTTCCAGAGTTAAACCCGTGTGTGGATTCAGCAGTCTGCAAACACTTTCTCTGCAGAGTCCCAAAACAGGCGTTTTCAGCCCATTACCGGCATATGGAAGAAACTGCAGTAAGCACAGGGAAATATCTGCTTCTAAATCCAAAACGCAGCTATCTAACAGAACGGTTGTCAATGTGTGCACTCAACTTCCAGAGTTAAACCCGTGTGTGGATTCAGCAGTCTGCAAACACTTTCTCTGCAGAGTCCCAAAACAGGCGTTTTCAGCCCATTACCGGCATATGGAAGAAACAGCAGTAAGCACAGGGAAATATCTGCTTCTAAATCCAAAACGCAGCTATCTAACAGAACGGTTGTCAATGTGTGCACTCAACTTCCAGAGTTAAACCCGTGTGTGGATTCAGCAGTCTGCAAACATCTTCTCTGCAGAGTCACAAACCAGGCGTTTTCAGCCCATTACCGGCATATGGAAGAAACAGCAGTAAGCCCAGGGAAATATCTGCTTCTAAATCCAAAACGCAGCTATCTAAGAGAACGGTTGTCAATGTGTGCACTCAACTTCCAGAGTTAAACCCGTGTGTGGATTCAGCAGTCTGCAAACACTTTCTCTACAGAGTCCCAAAACAGGCGTTTTCAGCCCATTACCGGCATATGGAATAAACAGCAGTAAGCACAGGGAAATATCTGCTTCTAAATCCAAAACGCAGCTATCTAACAGAACGGTTGTCAATGTGTGCACTCAACATCCAGAGTTAAACCCGTGTGTGGATTCAGCAGTCTGCAAACACTTTCTGTGCAGAGTCCCAAAACAGGCGTTTTCAGCCCATTACCGGCATATGGAAGAAACAGCAGTAAGCACAGGGAAATATCTGCTTCTAAATCCAAAACGCAGCTATCTAACAGAACGGTTGTCAATGTGTGCACTCAACTTCCAGAGTTAAACCCGTGTGTGGATTCAGCAGTCTGCAAACATCTTCTCTGCAGAGTCCCAAACCAGGCGTTTTCAGCCCATTACCGGCATATGGAAGAAACAGCAGTAAGCACAGGGAAATATCTGCTTCTAAATCCAAAACGCAGCTATCTAACAGAACGGTTGTCAATGTGTGCACTCAACTTCCAGAGTTAAACCCGTGTGTGGATTCAGCAGTCTGCAAACACTTTCTCTGCAGAGTCCCAAAACAGGCGTTTTCAGCCCATTACCGGCATATGGAAGAAACTGCAGTAAGCACAGGGAAATATCTGCTTCTAAATCCAAAACGCAGCTATCTAACAGAACGGTTGTCAATGTGTGCACTCAACTTCCAGAGTTAAACCCGTGTGTGGATTCAGCAGTCTGCAAACACTTTCTCTGCAGAGTCCCAAAACAGGCGTTTTCAGCCCATTACCGGCATATGGAAGAAACAGCAGTAAGCACAGGGAAATATCTGCTTCTAAATCCAAAACGCAGCTATCTAACAGAACGGTTGTCAATGTGTGCACTCAACTTCCAGAGTTAAACCCGTGTGTGGATTCAGCAGTCTGCAAACATCTTCTCTGCAGAGTCACAAACCAGGCGTTTTCAGCCCATTACCGGCATATGGAAGAAACAGCAGTAAGCCCAGGGAAATATCTGCTTCTAAATCCAAAACGCAGCTATCTAAGAGAACGGTTGTCAATGTGTGCACTCAACTTCCAGAGTTAAACCCGTGTGTGGATTCAGCAGTCTGCAAACACTTTCTCTGCAGAGTCCCAAAACAGGCGTTTTCAGCCCATTACCGGCATATGGAATAAACAGCAGTAAGCACAGGGAAATATCTGCTTCTAAATCCAAAACGCAGCTATCTAACAGAACGGTTGTCAATGTGTGCACTCAACATCCAGAGTTAAACCCGTGTGTGGATTCAGCAGTCTGCAAACACTTTCTGTGCAGAGTCCCAAAACAGGCGTTTTCAGCCCATTACCGGCATATGGAAGAAACAGCAGTAAGCACAGGGAAATATCTGCTTCTAAATCCAAAACGCAGCTATCTAACAGAACGGTTGTCGATGTGTGCACTCAACTTCCAGAGTTAAACCCGTGTGTGGATTCAGCAGTCTGCAAACATCTTCTCTGCAGAGTCCCAAACCAGGCGTTTTCAGCCCATTACCGGCATATGGAAGAAACAGCAGTAAGCCCAGGGAAATATCTGCTTCTAAATCCAAAACGCAGCTATCTAACAGAACGGTTGTCAATGTGTGCACTCAACTTCCAGAGTTAAACCCGTGTGTGGATTCAGCAGTCTGCAAACACTTTCTCTGCAGAGTCCCAAAACAGGCGTTTTCAGCCCATTACCGGCATATGGAAGAAACAGCAGTAAGCACAGGGAAATATCTGCTTCTAAATCCAAAACGCAGCTATCTAACAGAACGGTTGTCAATGTGTGCACTCAACTTCCAGAGTTAAACCCGTGTGTGGATTCAGCAGTCTGCAAACATCTTCTCTGCAGAGTCCCAAACCAGGCGTTTTCAGCCAATTACCGGCATATGGAAGAAACAGCAGTAAGCACAGGGAAATATCTGCTTCTAAATCCAAAACGCAGCTATCTAACAGAACGGTTGTCAATGTGTGCACTCAACATCCAGAGTTAAACCCGTGTGTGGATTCAGCAGTCTGCAAACACTTTCTCTGCAGAGTCCCAAAACAGGCGTTTTCAGCCCATTACCGGCATATGGAAGAAACAGCAGTAAGCCCAGGGAAATATCTGCTTCTAAATCCAAAACGCAGCTATCTAACAGAACGGTTGTCAATGTGTGCACTCAACTTCCAGAGGTAAACCCGTGTGTGGATTCAGCAGTCTGCAAACACTTTCTCTGCAGAGTCCCAAAACAGGCGTTTTCAGCCCATTACCGGCATATGGAAGAAACAGCAGTAAGCACAGGGAAATATCTGCTTCTAAATCCAAAACGCAGCTATCTAACAGAACGGTTGTCAGTGTGTGCACTCAACATCCAGAGTTAAACCCGTGTGTGGATTCAGCAGTCTGCAAACACTTTCTCTGCAGAGTCCCAAAACAGGCGTTTTCAGCCCATTACCGGCATATGGAAGAAACAGCAGTAAGCACAGGGAAATATCTGCTTCTAAATCCAAAACGCAGCTATCTAACAGAACGGTTGTCAATGTGTGCACTCAACTTCCAGAGTTAAACCCGTGTGTGGATTCAGCAGTCTGCAAACATCTTCTCTGCAGAGTCCCAAACCAGGCGTTTTCAGCCCATTACCGGCATATGGAAGAAACAGCAGTAAGCCCAGGGAAATATCTGCTTCTAAATCCAAAACGCAGCTATCTAACAGAACGGTTGTCAATGTGTGCACTCAACTTCCAGAGTTAAACCCGTGTGTGGATTCAGCAGTCTGCAAACACTTTCTCTGCAGAGTCCCAAAACAGGCGTTTTCAGCCCATTACCGGCATATGGAAGAAACAGCAGTAAGCACAGGGAAATATCTGCTTCTAAATCCAAAACGCAGCTATCTAACAGAACGGTTGTCAATGTGTGCACTCAACATCCAGAGTTAAACCCGTGTGTGGATTCAGCAGTCTGCAAACACTTTCTCTGCAGAGTCCCAAAACAGGCGTTTTCAGCCCATTACCGGCATATGGAAGAAACAGCAGTAAGCACAGGGAAATATCTGCTTCTAAATCCAAAACGCAGCTATCTAACAGAACGGTTGTCAATGTGTGCACTCAACTTCCAGAGTTAAACCCGTGTGTGGATTCAGCAGTCTGCAAACATCTTCTCTGCAGAGTCCCAAACCAGGCGTTTTCAGCCCATTACCGGCATATTGAATAAACAGGAGTAAGCCCAGGGAAATATCTGCTTCTAAATCCAAAACGCAGCTATCTAACAGAACGGTTGTCAATGTGTGCACTCAACTTCCAGAGTTAAACCCGTGTGTGGATTCAGCAGTCTGCAAACACTTTCTCTGCAGAGTCCCAAAACAGGCGTTTTCAGCCCATTACCGGCATATGGAAGAAACAGCAGTAAGCACAGGGAAGTATCTGCTTCTAAATCCAAAACGCAGCTATCTAACAGAACGGTTGTCAATGTGTGCACTCAACTTCCAGAGTTAAACCCGTGTGTGGATTCAGCAGTCTGCAGACATCTTCCCTGCAGAGTCCCAAACCAGGCGTTTTCAGCCCATTACCGGCATATGGAAGAAACAGCAGTAAGCCCAGGGAAATATCTGCTTCTAAATCCAAAACGCAGCTATCTAACAGAACGGTTGTCAATGTGTGCACTCAACTTCCAGAGTTAAACCCGTGTGTGGATTCAGCAGTCTGCAAACACTTTCTCTGCAGAGTCCCAAAACAGGCGTTTTCAGCCCATTACCGGCATATGGAAGAAACAGCAGTAAGCCCAGGGAAATATCTGCTTCTAAATCCAAAACGCAGCTATCTAACAGAACGGTTGTCAATGTGTGCACTCAACTTCCAGAGTTAAACCCGTGTGTGGATTCAGCAGTCTGCAAACACTTTCTCTGCAGAGTCCCAAAACAGGCGTTTTCAGCCCATTACCGGCATATGGAAGAAACAGCAGTAAGCCCAGGGAAATATCTGCTTCTAAATCCAAAACGCAGCTATCTAACAGAACGGTTGTCAATGTGTGCACTCAACTTCCAGAGTTAAACCCGTGTGTGGATTCAGCAGTCTGCAAACACTTTCTCTGCAGAGTCCCAAAACAGGCGTTTTCAGCCCATTACCGGCATATGGAAGAAACAGCAGTAAGCACAGGGAAATATCTGCTTCTAAATCCAAAACGCAGCTATCTAACAGAACGGTTGTCAATGTGTGCACTCAACTTCCAGAGTTAAACCCGTGTGTGGATTCAGCAGTCTGCAAACACTTTCTCTGCAGAGTCCCAAAACAGGCGTTTTCAGCCCATTACCGGCATATGGAAGAAACTGCAGTAAGCACAGGGAAATATCTGCTTCTAAATCCAAAACGCAGCTATCTAACAGAACGGTTGTCAATGTGTGCACTCAACATCCAGAGTTAAACCCGTGTGTGGATTCAGCAGTCTGCAAACACTTTCTCTGCAGAGTCCCAAAACAGGCGTTTTCAGCCCATTACCGGCATATGGAAGAAACAGCAGTAAGCACAGGGAAATATCTGCTTCTAAATCCAAAACGCAGCTATCTAACAGAACGGTTGTCAATGTGTGCACTCAACTTCCAGAGTTAAACCCGTGTGTGGATTCAGCAGTCTGCAAACATCTTCTCTGCAGAGTCCCAAACCAGGCGTTTTCAGCCCATTACCGGCATATGGAAGAAACAGCAGTAAGCCCAGGGAAATATCTGCTTCTAAATCCAAAACGCAGCTATCTAACAGAACGGTTGTCAATGTGTGCACTCAACTTCCAGAGTTAAACCCGTGTGTGGATTCAGCAGTCTGCAAACACTTTCTCTGCAGAGTCCCAAACCAGGCGTTTTCAGCCCATTACCGGCATATGGAAGAAACAGCAGTAAGCCCAGGGAAATATCTGCTTCTAAATCCAAAACGCAGCTATCTAACAGAACGGTTGTCAATGTGTGCACTCAACTTCCAGAGTTAAACCCGTGTGTGGATTCAGCAGTCTGCAAACACTTTCTCTGCAGAGTCTCAAAACAGGCGTTTTAACCCATTACCGGCCTATGGAAGAAACAGCAGTAAGCCCAGGGAAATATCTGCTTCTAAATCCAAAACGCAGCTATCTAACAGAACGGTTGTCAATGTGTGCACTCAACTTCCAGAGTTAAACCCGTGTGTGGATTCAGCAGTCTGCAAACACTTTCTCTGCAGAGTCCCAAAACAGGCGTTTTCAGCCCATTACCGGCATATGGAAGAAACAGCAGTAAGCACAGGGAAATATCTGCTTCTAAATCCAAAACGCAGCTATCTAACAGAACGGTTGTCAATGTGTGCACTCAACTTCCAGAGTTAAACCCGTGTGTGGATTCAGCAGTCTGCAAACACTTTCTCTGCAGAGTCCCAAAACAGGCGTTTTCAGCCCATTACCGGCATATGGAAGAAACTGCAGTAAGCACAGGGAAATATCTGCTTCTAAATCCAAAACGCAGCTATCTAACAGAACGGTTGTCAATGTGTGCACTCAACTTCCAGAGTTAAACCCGTGTGTGGATTCAGCAGTCTGCAAACATCTTCTCTGCAGAGTCCCAAACCAGGCGTTTTCAGCCCATTACCGGCATATGGAAGAAACAGCAGTAAGCACAGGGAAATATCTGCTTCTAAATCCAAAACGCAGCTATCTAACAGAACGGTTGTCAATGTGTGCACTCAACTTCCAGAGTTAAACCCGTGTGTGGATTCAGCAGTCTGCAAACATCTTCTCTGCAGAGTCCCAAACCAGGCGTTTTCAGCCCATTACCGGCATATGGAAGAAACAGCAGTAAGCCCAGGGAAATATCTGCTTCTAAATCCAAAACGCAGCTATCTAACAGAACGGTTGTCAATGTGTGCACTCAACTTCCAGAGTTAAACCCGTGTGTGGATTCAGCAGTCTGCAAACACTTTCTGTGCAGAGTCTCAAAACAGGCCTTTCCGGCCCAATACCGGCTTATATAAGAAAGAGCATTAAGACTGCGTCTAAAACTCAGAAGAAACGTTTCTTTCAAACTGCTCGGCCTTGTGTTCTTTGGCCTAAGGGAGTTGAAACTATGTTTAGATTCAGCGAGATAGAAACACGTTTATTCTCGGAGCTGTCTTTGGATATTCCAGATTGAATGGGAGTATATGCTGTAAAGAGAAATATCTGTTTCTAAAACCAAAATGGATCTATCTAGCAGAGTGGTTGTGAATGTGTGCCTTCGGCTTAAAGAGGTAAACTGCTCTTCTCATGCAGCACTTTAGAAACCCTTTCTATGCAAATTCTCATACAGACCTTTCCAGCAAAACACCAGCCTATAGGAAATAGCAGTAAGACTGCATCTTTAACATGGAAGAAACTGTTTTCAAACTGCTCTGCTGTGTGTTCATTCATATAAGAGACTTGAATATATGTTCAGATTCAGCTAGTTAGCAACACGTTTCTTCCAGGAGCTGTGTTTGCCTATTCCAGAGTATACTGGAGTATAAGATGTAAAGACAAATGTCTCGTTCCAAAAGAAAAACGGATGATCTAATGGAATGGTTGTCAATGTGTGCATTCAACTTACTGAGCTAAACTGCTGTTTGTATGCAGCAGTTTAGAAAACATTTCTGTGTAGATTCTCAAACAGACATTTCCAGCAAAATACCGGCCTATAAGAAATAGCAGTAAGACTGCGTCTAAAACTCAGAGGGAACGTTTCTTTCAAACTGCTCTGCAGTGTGTTCGTTCACCAAAGGTCGTTGAATCTATGTTTGGATTCAGCGAGTTTGAAACACGTTTATTCTAGGAGCTGCATTTCGATATTCCAGAGTGTATGGGAGTAAATGCTGTAAAGAGAAATATCTGTTTCTAAAACCAAAACGGAGCTATCTAACAGAATGGTTGTGAATGTGTGCATTCAACTTAAAGGGTTAATCTGCTCTTCTTAGGCAGCAGTTTAGAAACCCTTTATATGCAAATTCTAAAATCAACATTTGCAGCAAAACACCAGCCTAAAAGAAGTAGCAGTAAGACTGCACCTATAACATAGAAGAAACGTTTTCTTCAAAATGCTCTGCTCTGTGTTCATTCACCTAAGAGTCTTGAGTATATGTTCAGATTCAGCGAGTAAGAAACACGTTTCTTCCAGGAGCTGCATTTGCATATTCCAGAGTGTACTGGAGTATAAGGTTTAAAGTGAAATATCTGGTTCTAAAACAAACACGGAGCCATCTAACAGAATGGTTGTCACTGTGAGCATTCAGCTTATTGAGATAAACTGTTGTTTCTATGCAGCAGTTTAGAAAAGATTTTTGTGCAGATTCTAACACAGACATTCCCAGCAAAATACTGGCCTCTAAGAAATAGCAATAAGACTGCGTCTAAAACTCAAATAAAACGTTTCTTTCAAACTGCTGTGCTGTGTGTTCGTTCACCTAAGGGAGTTGAATCTATGTTTAGATTCAGCGACTTAGAAACACGTCTATTCTGGGAGCTGCGTTTGGCTATTCCAGAATGAATGGGAGTATATGCTGTAACTAGAAACACAGGCTTCTAAAACCAAAACGGAGCTAGCTAACAGAATGATTGTGAATGAGGGCATTCAACTTAACGAATTAAACTGCTCCACTTAAGCAGCAGTTTACAAACCATTTATATGGAAATTCTAAAACCAACATTTCCAGGAAAACACCAGCCTAAAAACAATAGCAGTAACAGGGCATCTATAACATGGAAGAAATGTTTTTTTCAAACTCCTCTGCTGTGTGTTCATTCACCTAAGAGACTTCAATATATGCACAGATTCAGCGAGAAACAAACACGTTTCTTCCAGGAGCTGCGTATGCATATATCAGAGTGTAGTGGGGTACAAGATGTAAAGAGAAATATCTGATTATACTTAGAAACCCGTTTCTTTCAGGAGCTGTGTTTGGATATTCCGGAGTGAATGAGAGTATATGCTGTAAAGAGAAATAACTGCTTCTAAAACCAAAAGGCAGCTATCTAACTGAATGGTTGTCAATGCGTCCACTCAACTTCCAGAGATAAACCCGTGTGTGGATTCAGCAGTCTGCAAACACTTTCTCTGCAGAGTCCCAAAACAGGCGTTTTCAGCCCATTACCGGCATGTGGAAGAAACAGCAGTAAGCACAGGGAAATATCTGCTTCTAAATCCAAAACGCAGCTATCTAACAGAACGGTTGTCAATGTGTGCACTCAACTTCCAGAGTTAAACCCGTGTGTGGATTCAGCAGTCTGCAAACACTTTCTCTGCAGAGTCCCAAAACAGGCGTTTTCAGCCCATTACCGGCATATGGAAGAAACAGCAGTAAGCACAGGGAAATATCTGCTTCTAAATCCAAAACGCAGCTATCTAACAGAACGGTTGTCAATGTGTGCACTCAACTTCCAGAGTTAAACCCGTGTGTGGATTCAGCAGTCTGCAAACATCTTCTCTGCAGAGTCCCAAACCAGGCGTTTTCAGCCCATTACCGGCATATGGAAGAAACAGCAGTAAGCCCAGGGAAATATCTGCTTCTAAATCCAAAACGCAGCTATCTAACAGAACTGTTGTCAATGTGTGCACTCAACTTCCAGAGTTAAACCCGTGTGTGGATTCAGCAGTCTGCAAACACTTTCTCGGCAGAGTCCCAAAACAGGCGTTTTCAGCCCATTACCGGCGTATGGAAGAAACAGCAGTAAGCCCAGGGAAATATCTGCTTCTAAATCCAAAACGCAGCTATCTAACAGAACGGTTGTCAATGTGTGCACTCAACTTCCAGAGTTAAACCCGTGTGTGGATTCAGCAGTCTGCAAACATCTTCTCTGCAGAGTCCCAAACCAGGCGTTTTCAGACCATTACCGGCATATGGAAGAAACAGCAGTAAGCCCAGGGAAATATCTGCTTCTAAATCCAAAACGCAGCTATCTAACAGAACGGTTGTCAATGTGTGCACTCAACTTCCAGAGTTAAACCCGTGTGTGGATTCAGCAGTCTGCAAACACTTTCTCTGCAGAGTCCCAAAACAGGCGTTTTCAGCCCATTACCGGCATATGGAAGAAACTGCAGTAAGCACAGGGAAATATCTGCTTCTAAATCCAAAACGCAGCTATCTAACAGAACGGTTTTCAATGTGTGCACTCAACTTCCAGAGTTAAACCCGTGTGTGGATTCAGCAGTCTGCAAACACTTTCTCTGCAGAGTCCCAAAACAGGCGTTTTCAGCCCATTACCGGCATATGGAAGAAACAGCAGTAAGCACAGGGAAATATCTGCTTCTAAATCCAAAACGCAGCTATCTAACAGAACGGTTGTCAATGTGTGCACTCAACTTCCAGAGTTAAACCCGTGTGTGGATTCAGCAGTCTGCAAACACTTTCTCTGCAGAGTCCCAAAACAGGCGTTTTCAGCCCATTACCGGCATATGGAAGAAACTGCAGTAAGCACAGGGAAATATCTGCTTCTAAATCCAAAACGCAGCTATCTAACAGAACGGTTGTCAATGTGTGCACTCAACTTCCAGAGTTAAACCCGTGTGTGGATTCAGCAGTCTGCAAACATCTTCTCTGCAGAGTCCCAAACCAGGCGTTTTCAGCCCATTACCGGCATATGGAAGAAACAGCAGTAAGCCCAGGGAAATATCTGCTTCTAAATCCAAAACGCAGCTATCTAACAGAACGGTTGTCAATGTGTGCACTCAACTTCCAGAGTTAAACCCGTGTGTGGATTCAGCAGTCTGCAAACACTTTCTGTGCAGAGTCTCAAAACAGGCCTTTCCAGCCCAATACCGGCATATATAAGAAAGAGCTTTAAGACTGCGTCTAAAACTCAGAAGAAACGTTTCTTTCAAACTGCTCGGCCTTGTGTTCTTTGGCCTAAGGGAGTTGAAACTATGTTTAGATTCAGCGAGATAGAAACACATTTATTCTCGGAGCTGTCTTTGGATATTCCAGATTGAATGGGAGTATATGCTGTAAAGAGAAATATCTGTTTCTAAAACCAAAATGGATCTATCTAGCAGAGTGGTTGTGAATGTGTGCCTTCGGCTTAAAGAGGTAAACTGCTCTTCTCATGCAGCACTTTAGAAACCCTTTCTATGCAAATTCTCATACAGACCTTTCCAGCAAAACACCAGCCTATAGGAAATAGCAGTAAGACTGCATCTTTAACATGGAAGAAACTGTTTTCAAACTGCTCTGCTGTGTGTTCATTCATATAAGAGACTTGAATATATGTTCAGATTCAGCTAGTTAGCAACACGTTTCTTCCAGGAGCTGTGTTTGCCTATTCCAGAGTATACTGGAGTATAAGATGTAAAGACAAATGTCTCGTTCCAAAAGAAAAACGGATGATCTAATGGAATGGTTGTCAATGTGTGCATTCAACTTACTGAGCTAAACTGCTGTTTGTATGCAGCAGTTTAGAAAACATTTCTGTGTAGATTCTCAAACAGACATTTCCAGCAAAATACCGGCCTATAAGAAATAGCAGTAAGACTGCGTCTAAAACTCAGAGGGAACGTTTCTTTCAAACTGCTCTGCAGTGTGTTCGTTCACCAAAGGTCGTTGAATCTATGTTTGGATTCAGCGAGTTTGAAACACGTTTATTCTAGGAGCTGCATTTCGATATTCCAGAGTGTATGGGAGTAAATGCTGTAAAGAGAAATATCTGTTTCTAAAACCAAAACGGAGCTATCTAACAGAATGGTTGTGAATGTGTGCATTCAACTTAAAGGGTTAATCTGCTCTTCTTAGGCAGCAGTTTAGAAACCCTTTATATGCAAATTCTAAAATCAACATTTGCAGCAAAACACCAGCCTAAAAGAAGTAGCAGTAAGACTGCACCTATAACATAGAAGAAACGTTTTCTTCAAAATGCTCTGCTCTGTGTTCATTCACCTAAGAGTCTTGAGTATATGTTCAGATTCAGCGAGTAAGAAACACGTTTCTTCCAGGAGCTGCATTTGCATATTCCAGAGTGTACTGGAGTATAAGGTTTAAAGTGAAATATCTGGTTCTAAAACAAACACGGAGCCATCTAACAGAATGGTTGTCACTGTGAGCATTCAGCTTATTGAGATAAACTGTTGTTTCTATGCAGCAGTTTAGAAAAGATTTTTGTGCAGATTCTAACACAGACATTCCCAGCAAAATACTGGCCTCTAAGAAATAGCAATAAGACTGCGTCTAAAACTCAAATAAAACGTTTCTTTCAAACTGCTGTGCTGTGTGTTCGTTCACCTAAGGGAGTTGAATCTATGTTTAGATTCAGCGACTTAGAAACACGTCTATTCTGGGAGCTGCGTTTGGCTATTCCAGAATGAATGGGAGTATATGCTGTAACTAGAAACACAGGCTTCTAAAACCAAAACGGAGCTAGCTAACAGAATGATTGTGAATGAGGGCATTCAACTTAACGAATTAAACTGCTCCACTTAAGCAGCAGTTTACAAACCATTTATATGGAAATTCTAAAACCAACATTTCCAGGAAAACACCAGCCTAAAAACAATAGCAGTAACAGGGCATCTATAACATGGAAGAAATGTTTTTTTCAAACTCCTCTGCTGTGTGTTCATTCACCTAAGAGACTTCAATATATGCACAGATTCAGCGAGAAACAAACACGTTTCTTCCAGGAGCTGCGTATGCATATATCAGAGTGTAGTGGGGTACAAGATGTAAAGAGAAATATCTGATTATACTTAGAAACCCGTTTCTTTCAGGAGCTGTGTTTGGATATTCCGGAGTGAATGAGAGTATATGCTGTAAAGAGAAATAACTGCTTCTAAAACCAAAAGGCAGCTATCTAACTGAATGGTTGTCAATGCGTCCACTCAACTTCCAGAGATAAACCCGTGTGTGGATTCAGCAGTCTGCAAACACTTTCTCTGCAGAGTCCCAAAACAGGCGTTTTCAGCCCATTACCGGCATGTGGAAGAAACAGCAGTAAGCACAGGGAAATATCTGCTTCTAAATCCAAAACGCAGCTATCTAACAGAACGGTTGTCAATGTGTGCACTCAACTTCCAGAGTTAAACCCGTGTGTGGATTCAGCAGTCTGCAAACACTTTCTCTGCAGAGTCCCAAAACAGGCGTTTTCAGCCCATTACCGGCATATGGAAGAAACAGCAGTAAGCACAGGGAAATATCTGCTTCTAAATCCAAAACGCAGCTATCTAACAGAACGGTTGTCAATGTGTGCACTCAACTTCCAGAGTTAAACCCGTGTGTGGATTCAGCAGTCTGCAAACATCTTCTCTGCAGAGTCCCAAACCAGGCGTTTTCAGCCCATTACCGGCATATGGAAGAAACAGCAGTAAGCCCAGGGAAATATCTGCTTCTAAATCCAAAACGCAGCTATCTAACAGAACTGTTGTCAATGTGTGCACTCAACTTCCAGAGTTAAACCCGTGTGTGGATTCAGCAGTCTGCAAACACTTTCTCGGCAGAGTCCCAAAACAGGCGTTTTCAGCCCATTACCGGCGTATGGAAGAAACAGCAGTAAGCCCAGGGAAATATCTGCTTCTAAATCCAAAACGCAGCTATCTAACAGAACGGTTGTCAATGTGTGCACTCAACTTCCAGAGTTAAACCCGTGTGTGGATTCAGCAGTCTGCAAACATCTTCTCTGCAGAGTCCCAAACCAGGCGTTTTCAGACCATTACCGGCATATGGAAGAAACAGCAGTAAGCCCAGGGAAATATCTGCTTCTAAATCCAAAACGCAGCTATCTAACAGAACGGTTGTCAATGTGTGCACTCAACTTCCAGAGTTAAACCCGTGTGTGGATTCAGCAGTCTGCAAACACTTTCTCTGCAGAGTCCCAAAACAGGCGTTTTCAGCCCATTACCGGCATATGGAAGAAACTGCAGTAAGCACAGGGAAATATCTGCTTCTAAATCCAAAACGCAGCTATCTAACAGAACGGTTTTCAATGTGTGCACTCAACTTCCAGAGTTAAACCCGTGTGTGGATTCAGCAGTCTGCAAACACTTTCTCTGCAGAGTCCCAAAACAGGCGTTTTCAGCCCATTACCGGCATATGGAAGAAACAGCAGTAAGCACAGGGAAATATCTGCTTCTAAATCCAAAACGCAGCTATCTAACAGAACGGTTGTCAATGTGTGCACTCAACTTCCAGAGTTAAACCCGTGTGTGGATTCAGCAGTCTGCAAACACTTTCTCTGCAGAGTCCCAAAACAGGCGTTTTCAGCCCATTACCGGCATATGGAAGAAACTGCAGTAAGCACAGGGAAATATCTGCTTCTAAATCCAAAACGCAGCTATCTAACAGAACGGTTGTCAATGTGTGCACTCAACTTCCAGAGTTAAACCCGTGTGTGGATTCAGCAGTCTGCAAACATCTTCTCTGCAGAGTCCCAAACCAGGCGTTTTCAGCCCATTACCGGCATATGGAAGAAACAGCAGTAAGCCCAGGGAAATATCTGCTTCTAAATCCAAAACGCAGCTATCTAACAGAACGGTTGTCAATGTGTGCACTCAACTTCCAGAGTTAAACCCGTGTGTGGATTCAGCAGTCTGCAAACACTTTCTGTGCAGAGTCTCAAAACAGGCCTTTCCAGCCCAATACCGGCATATATAAGAAAGAGCTTTAAGACTGCGTCTAAAACTCAGAAGAAACGTTTCTTTCAAACTGCTCGGCCTTGTGTTCTTTGGCCTAAGGGAGTTGAAACTATGTTTAGATTCAGCGAGATAGAAACACGTTTATTCTCGGAGCTGTCTTTGGATATTCCAGATTGAATGGGAGTATATGCTGTAAAGAGAAATATCTGTTTCTAAAACCAAAATGGATCTATCTAGCAGAGTGGTTGTGAATGTGTGCCTTCGGCTTAAAGAGGTAAACTGCTCTTCTCATGCAGCACTTTAGAAACCCTTTCTATGCAAATTCTCATACAGACCTTTCCAGCAAAACACCAGCCTATAGGAAATAGCAGTAAGACTGCATCTTTAACATGGAAGAAACTGTTTTCAAACTGCTCTGCTGTGTGTTCATTCATATAAGAGACTTGAATATATGTTCAGATTCAGCTAGTTAGCAACACGTTTCTTCCAGGAGCTGTGTTTGCCTATTCCAGAGTATACTGGAGTATAAGATGTAAAGACAAATGTCTCGTTCCAAAAGAAAAACGGATGATCTAATGGAATGGTTGTCAATGTGTGCATTCAACTTACTGAGCTAAACTGCTGTTTGTATGCAGCAGTTTAGAAAACATTTCTGTGTAGATTCTCAAACAGACATTTCCAGCAAAATACCGGCCTATAAGAAATAGCAGTAAGACTGCGTCTAAAACTCAGAGGGAACGTTTCTTTCAAACTGCTCTGCAGTGTGTTCGTTCACCAAAGGTCGTTGAATCTATGTTTGGATTCAGCGAGTTTGAAACACGTTTATTCTAGGAGCTGCATTTCGATATTCCAGAGTGTATGGGAGTAAATGCTGTAAAGAGAAATATCTGTTTCTAAAACCAAAACGGAGCTATCTAACAGAATGGTTGTGAATGTGTGCATTCAACTTAAAGGGTTAATCTGCTCTTCTTAGGCAGCAGTTTAGAAACCCTTTATATGCAAATTCTAAAATCAACATTTGCAGCAAAACACCAGCCTAAAAGAAGTAGCAGTAAGACTGCACCTATAACATAGAAGAAACGTTTTCTTCAAAATGCTCTGCTCTGTGTTCATTCACCTAAGAGTCTTGAGTATATGTTCAGATTCAGCGAGTAAGAAACACGTTTCTTCCAGGAGCTGCATTTGCATATTCCAGAGTGTACTGGAGTATAAGGTTTAAAGTGAAATATCTGGTTCTAAAACAAACACGGAGCCATCTAACAGAATGGTTGTCACTGTGTGCATTCAGCTTATTGAGATAAACTGTTGTTTCTATGCAGCAGTTTAGAAAAGATTTTTGTGCAGATTCTAACACAGACATTCCCAGCAAAATACTGGCCTCTAAGAAATAGCAATAAGACTGCGTCTAAAACTCAAATAAAACGTTTCTTTCAAACTGCTGTGCTGTGTGTTCGTTCACCTAAGGGAGTTGAATCTATGTTTAGATTCAGCGACTTAGAAACACGTCTATTCTGGGAGCTGTGTTTGGCTATTCCAGAATGAATGGGAGTATATGCTGTAACTAGAAACACAGGCTTCTAAAACCAAAACGGAGCTAGCTAACAGAATGATTGTGAATGAGGGCATTCAACTTAACGAATTAAACTGCTCCACTTAAGCAGCAGTTTACAAACCATTTATATGGAAATTCTAAAACCAACATTTCCAGGAAAACACCAGCCTAAAAACAATAGCAGTAACAGGGCATCTATAACATGGAAGAAATGTTTTTTTCAAACTCCTCTGCTGTGTGTTCATTCACCTAAGAGACTTCAATATATGCACAGATTCAGCGAGAAACAAACACGTTTCTTCCAGGAGCTGCGTATGCATATATCAGAGTGTAGTGGGGTACAAGATGTAAAGAGAAATATCTGATTATACTTAGAAACCCGTTTCTTTCAGGAGCTGTGTTTGGATATTCCGGAGTGAATGAGAGTATATGCTGTAAAGAGAAATAACTGCTTCTAAAACCAAAAGGCAGCTATCTAACTGAATGGTTGTCAATGCGTCCACTCAACTTCCAGAGATAAACCCGTGTGTGGATTCAGCAGTCTGCAAACACTTTCTCTGCAGAGTCCCAAAACAGGCGTTTTCAGCCCATTACCGGCATGTGGAAGAAACAGCAGTAAGCACAGGGAAATATCTGCTTCTAAATCCAAAACGCAGCTATCTAACAGAACGGTTGTCAATGTGTGCACTCAACTTCCAGAGTTAAACCCGTGTGTGGATTCAGCAGTCCGCATACACTTTCTCTGCAGAGTCCCAAAACAGGCGTTTTCAGCCCATTACCGGCATATGGAAGAAACAGCAGTAAGCACAGGGAAATATCTGCTTCTAAATCCAAAACGCAGCTATCTAACAGAACGGTTGTCAATGTGTGCACTCAACTTCCAGAGTTAAACCCGTGTGTGGATTCAGCAGTCTGCAAACATCTTCTCTGCAGAGTCCCAAACCAGGCGTTTTCAGCCCATTACCGGCATATGGAAGAAACAGCAGTAAGCCCAGGGAAATATCTGCTTCTAAATCCAAAACGCAGCTATCTAACAGAACTGTTGTCAATGTGTGCACTCAACTTCCAGAGTTAAACCCGTGTGTGGATTCAGCAGTCTGCAAACACTTTCTCGGCAGAGTCCCAAAACAGGCGTTTTCAGCCCATTTCCGGCATATGGAAGAAACAGCAGTAAGCCCAGGGAAATATCTGCTTCTAAATCCAAAACGCAGCTATCTAACAGAACGGTTGTCAATGTGTGCACTCAACTTCCAGAGTTAAACCCGTGTGTGGATTCAGCAGTCTGCAAACATCTTCTCTGCAGAGTCCCAAACCAGGCGTTTTCAGACCATTACCGGCATATGGAAGAAACAGCAGTAAGCCCAGGGAAATATCTGCTTCTAAATCCAAAACGCAGCTATCTAACAGAACGGTTGTCAATGTGTGCACTCAACTTCCAGAGTTAAACCCGTGTGTGGATTCAGCAGTCTGCAAACACTTTCTCTGCAGAGTCCCAAAACAGGCGTTTTCAGCCCATTACCGGCATATGGAAGAAACAGCAGTAAGCCCAGGGAAATATCTGCTTCTAAATCCAAAACGCAGCTATCTAACAGAACGGTTGTCAATGTGTGCACTCAACTTCCAGAGTTAAACCCGTGTGTGGATTCAGCAGTCTGCAAACACTTTCTCTGCAGAGTCCCAAAACAGGCGTTTTCAGCCCATTACCGGCATATGGAAGAAACAGCAGTAAGCACAGGGAAATATCTGCTTCTAAATCCAAAACGCAGCTATCTAACAGAACGGTTGTCAATGTGTGCACTCAACTTCCAGAGTTAAACCCGTGTGTGGATTCAGCAGTCTGCAAACATCTTCTCTGCAGAGTCCCAAACCAGGCGTTTTCAGCCCATTACCGGCATATGGAAGAAACAGCAGTAAGCCCAGGGAAATATCTGCTTCTAAATCCAAAACGCAGCTATCTAACAGAACGGTTGTCAATGTGTGCACTCAACTTCCAGAGTTAAACCCGTGTGTGGATTCAGCAGTCTGCAAACACTTTCTCTGCAGAGTCCCAAAACAGGCGTTTTCAGCCCATTACCGGCATATGGAAGAAACAGCAGTAAGCACAGGGAAATATCTGCTTCTAAATCCAAAACGCAGCTATCTAACAGAACGGTTGTCAATGTGTGCACTCAACTTCCACAGTTAAACCCGTGTGTGGATTCAGCAGTCTGCAAACACTTTGTCTGCCGAGTCCCAAAGCAGGCGTTTTCAGCCCATTACCGGCATATGGAAAAAACAGCAGTAAGCCCAGGGAAATATCTGCTTCTAAATCCAAAACGCAGCTATCTAACAGAACGGTTGTCAATGTGTGCACTCAACTTCCAGAGTTAAACCCGTGTGTGGATTCAGCAGTCTGCAAACACTTTCTCTGCAGAGTCCCAAAACAGGCGTTTTCAGCCCATTACCGGCATATGGAAGAAACAGCAGTAAGCCCAGGGAAATATCTGCTTCTAAATCCAAAACGCAGCTATCTAACAGAACGGTTGTCAATGTGTGCACTCAACTTCCAGAGTTAAACCCGTGTGTGGATTCAGCAGTCTGCAAACACTTTCTCTGCAGAGTCCCAAAACAGGCGTTTTCAGCCCATTACCGGCATATGGAAGAAACAGCAGTAAGCACAGGGAAATATCTGCTTCTAAATCCAAAACGCAGCTATCTAACAGAACGGTTGTCAATGTGTGCACTCAACTTCCAGAGTTAAACCCGTGTGTGGATTCAGCAGTCTGCAAACATCTTCTCTGCAGAGTCCCAAACCAGGCGTTTTCAGCCCATTACCGGCATATGGAAGAAACAGCAGTAAGCCCAGGGAAATATCTGCTTCTAAATCCAAAACGCAGCTATCTAACAGAACGGTTGTCAATGTGTGCACTCAACTTCCAGAGTTAAACCCGTGTGTGGATTCAGCAGTCTGCAAACACTTTCTCTGCAGAGTCCCAAAACAGGGGTTTTCAGCCCATTACCGGCATATGGAAGAAACTGCAGTAAGCACAGGGAAATATCTGCTTCTAAATCCAAAACGCAGCTATCTAACAGAACGGTTGTCAATGTGTGCACTCAACTTCCAGAGATAAACCCGTGTGTGGATTCAGCAGTCTGCAAACACTTTCTCTGCAGAGTCCCAAAACAGGCGTTTTCAGACCATTACCGGCATATGGAAGAAACAGCAGTAAGCACAGGGAAATATCTGCTTCTAAATCCAAAACGCAGCTATCTAACAGAACGGTTGTCAATGTGTGCACTCAACTTCCAGAGTTAAACCCGTGTGTGGATTCAGCAGTCTGCAAACACTTTCTCTGCAGAGTCCCAAAACAGGCGTTTTCAGCCCATTACCGGCATATGGAAGAAACAGCAGTAAGCACAGGGAAATATCTGCTTCTAAATCCAAAACGCAGCTATCTAACAGAACGGTTGTCAATGTGTGCACTCAACTTCCAGAGTTAAACCCGTGTGTGGATTCAGCAGTCTGCAAACACTTTGTCTGCAGAGTCCCAAAGCAGGCGTTTTCAGCCCATTACCGGCATATGGAAGAAACAGCAGTAAGCCCAGGGAAATATCTGCTTCTAAATCCAAAACGCAGCTATCTAACAGAACGGTTGTCAATGTGTGCACTCAACTTCCAGAGTTAAACCCGTGTGTGGATTCAGCAGTCTGCAAACACTTTCTCTGCAGAGTCCCAAAACAGGCGTTTTCAGCCCATTACCGGCTTATGGAAGAAACAGCAGTAAGCCCAGGGAAATATCTGCTTCTAAATCCAAAACGCAGCTATCTAACAGAACGGTTGTCAATGTGTGCACTCAACTTCCAGAGTTAAACCCGTGTGTGGATTCAGCAGTCTGCAAACACTTTCTCTGCAGAGTCCCAAAACAGGCGTTTTCAGCCCATTACCGGCATACGGAAGAAACAGCAGTAAGCACAGGGAAATATCTGCTTCTAAATCCAAAACGCAGCTATCTAACAGAACGGTTGTCAATGTGTGCACTCAACTTCCAGAGTTAAACCCGTGTGTGGATTCAGCAGTCTGCAAACATCTTCTCTGCAGAGTCCCAAACCAGGCGTTTTCAGCCCATTACCGGCATATGGAAGAAACAGCAGTAAGCCCAGGGAAATATCTGCTTCTAAATCCAAAACGCAGCTATCTAACAGAACGGTTGTCAATGTGTGCACTCAACTTCCAGAGTTAAACCCGTGTGTGGATTCAGCAGTCTGCAAACACTTTCTCTGCAGAGTCCCAAAACAGGCGTTTTCAGCCCATTACCGGCATATGGAAGAAACTGCAGTAAGCACAGGGAAATATCTGCTTCTAAATCCAAAACGCAGCTATCTAACAGAACGGTTGTCAATGTGTGCACTCAACTTCCAGAGTTAAACCCGTGTGTGGATTCAGCAGTCTGCAAACACTTTGTCTGCAGAGTCCCAAAGCAGGCGTTTTCAGCCCATTACCGGCATATGGAAGAAACAGCAGTAAGCACAGGGAAATATCTGCTTCTAAATCCAAAACGCAGCTATCTAACAGAACGGTTGTCAATGTGTGCACTCAACTTCCAGAGTTAAACCCGTGTGTGGATTCAGCAGTCTGCAAACACTTTCTCTGCAGAGTCCCAAAACAGGCGTTTTCAGCCCATTACCGGCATATGGAAGAAACTGCAGTAAGCACAGGGAAATATCTGCTTCTAAATCCAAAACGCAGCTATCTAACAGAACGGTTGTCAATGTGTGCACTCAACTTCCAGAGTTAAACCCGTGTGTGGATTCAGCAGTCTGCAAACACTTTCTCTGCAGAGTCCCAAAACAGGCGTTTTCAGCCCATTACCGGCATATGGAAGAAACAGCAGTAAGCACAGGGAAATATCTGCTTCTAAATCCAAAACGCAGCTATCTAACAGAATGGTTGTCAATGTGTGCACTCAACTTCCAGAGTTAAACCCGTGTGTGGATTCAGCAGTCTGCAAACATCTTCTCTGCAGAGTCCCAAACCAGGCGTTTTCAGCCCATTACCGGCATATGGAAGAAACAGCAGTAAGCCCAGGGAAATATCTGCTTCTAAATCCAAAACGCAGCTATCTAACAGAACGGCTGTCAATGTGTGCACTCAACTTCCAGAGTTAAACCCGTGTGTGGATTCAGCAGTCTGCAAACACTTTCTCTGCAGAGTCCCAAAACAGGCGTTTTCAGCCCATTACCGGCATATGGAAAAAACAGCAGTAAGCACAGGGAAATATCTGCTTCTAAATCCAAAACGCAGCTATCTAACAGAACGGTTGTCAATGTGTGCACTCAACTTCCAGAGATAAACCCGTGTGTGGATTCAGCAGTCTGCAAACATCTTCTCTGCAGAGTCCCAAACCAGGCGTTTTCAGCCCATTACCGGCATATGGAAGAAACAGCAGTAAGCACAGGGAAATATCTGCTTCTAAATCCAAAACGCAGCTATCTAACAGAACGGTTGTCAATGTGTGCACTCAACTTCCAGAGTTAAACCCGTGTGTGGATTCAGCAGTCTGCAAACACTTTCTCTGCAGAGTCCCAAAACAGGCGTTTTCAGCCCATTACCGGCATATGGAAGAAACAGCAGTAAGCACAGGGAAATATCTGCTTCTAAATCCAAAACGCAGCTATCTAACAGAACGGTTGTCAATGTGTGCACTCAACTTCCAGAGTTAAACCCGTGTGTGGATTCAGCAGTCTGCAAACATCTTCTCTGCAGAGTCCCAAACCAGGCGTTTTCAGCCCATTACCGGCATATGGAAGAAACAGCAGTAAGCACAGGGAAATATCTGCTTCTAAATCCAAAACGCAGCTATCTAACAGAACGGTTGTCAATGTGTGCACTCAACTTCCAGAGTTAAACCCGTGTGTGGATTCAGCAGTCTGCAAACACTTTCTCTGCAGAGTCCCAAAACAGGCGTTTTCAGCCCATTACCGGCATATGGAAGAAACTGCAGTAAGCACAGGGAAATATCTGCTTCTAAATCCAAAACGCAGCTATCTAACAGAACGGTTGTCAATGTGTGCACTCAACTTCCAGAGTTAAACCCGTGTGTGGATTCAGCAGTCTGCAAACACTTTCTCTGCAGAGTCCCAAAACAGGCGTTTTCAGCCCATTACCGGCATATGGAAGAAACAGCAGTAAGCACAGGGAAATATCTGCTTCTAAATCCAAAACGCAGCTATCTAACAGAACGGTTGTCAATGTGTGCACTCAACTTCCAGAGTTAAACCCGTGTGTGGATTCAGCAGTCTGCAAACATCTTCTCTGCAGAGTCCCAAACCAGGCGTTTTCAGCCCATTACCGGCATATGGAAGAAACAGCAGTAAGCCCAGGGAAATATCTGCTTCTAAATCCAAAACGCAGCTATCTAACAGAACGGTTGTCAATGTGTGCACTCAACTTCCAGAGTTAAACACGTGTGTGGATTCAGCAGTCTGCAAACACTTTCTCTGCAGAGTCCCAAAACAGGCGTTTTCAGCCCATTACCGGCATATGGAAAAAACAGCAGTAAGCCCAGGGAAATATCTGCTTCTAAATCGAAAACGCAGCTATCTAACAGAACGGTTGTCAATGTGTGCACTCAACTTCCAGAGATAAACCCGTGTGTGGATTCAGCAGTCTGCAAACATCTTCTCTGCAGAGTCCCAAACCAGGCGTTTTCAGCCCATTACCGGCATATGGAAGAAACAGCAGTAAGCACAGGGAAATATCTGCTTCTAAATCCAAAACGCAGCTATCTAACAGAACGGTTGTCAATGTGTGCACTCAACTTCCAGAGTTAAACCCGTGTGTGGATTCAGCAGTCTGCAAACACTTTCTCTGCAGAGTCCCAAAACAGGCGTTTTCAGCCCATTACCGGCATATGGAAGAAACAGCAGTAAGCACAGGGAAATATCTGCTTCTAAATCCAAAACGCAGCTATCTAACAGAACGGTTGTCAATGTGTGCACTCAACTTCCAGAGTTAAACCCGTGTGTGGATTCAGCAGTCTGCAAACACTTTGTCTGCAGAGTCCCAAAGCAGGCGTTTTCAGCCCATTACCGGCATATGGAAGAAACAGCAGTAAGCCCAGGGAAATATCTGCTTCTAAATCCAAAACGCAGCTATCTAACAGAACGGTTGTCAATGTGTGCACTCAACTTCCAGAGTTAAACCCGTGTGTGGATTCAGCAGTCTGCAAACACTTTCTCTGCAGAGTCCCAAAACAGGCGTTTTCAGCCCATTACCGGCATATGGAAGAAACAGCAGTAAGCACAGGGAAATATCTGCTTCTAAATCCAAAACGCAGCTATCTAACAGAACGGTTGTCAATGTGTGCACTCAACTTCCAGAGTTAAACCCGTGTGTGGATTCAGCAGTCTGCAAACATCTTCTCTGCAGAGTCCCAAACCAGGCGTTTTCAGCCCATTACCGGCATATGGAAGAAACAGCAGTAAGCCCAGGGAAATATCTGCTTCTAAATCCAAAACGCAGCTATCTAACAGAACGGTTGTCAATGTGTGCACTCAACTTCCAGAGTTAAACCCGTGTGTGGATTCAGCAGTCTGCAAACACTTTCTCTGCAGAGTCCCAAAACAGGCGTTTTCAGCCCATTACCGGCATATGGAAGAAACTGCAGTAAGCACAGGGAAATATCTGCTTCTAAATCCAAAACGCAGCTATCTAACAGAACGGTTGTCAATGTGTGCACTCAACTTCCAGAGTTAAACCCGTGTGTGGATTCAGCAGTCTGCAAACATCTTCTCTGCCGAGTCCCAAAACAGGCGTTTTCAGCCCATTACCGGCATATGGAAGAAACAGCAGTAAGCACAGGGAAATATCTGCTTCTAAATCCAAAACGCAGCTATCTAACAGAACGGTTGTCAATGTGTGCACTCAACTTCCAGAGTTAAACCCGTGTGTGGATTCAGCAGTCTGCAAACATCTTCTCTGCAGAGTCCCAAACCAGGCGTTTTCAGCCCATTACCGGCATATGGAAGAAACAGCAGTAAGCCCAGGGAAATATCTGCTTCTAAATCCAAAACGCAGCTATCTAACAGAACGGTTGTCAATGTGTGCACTCAACTTCCAGAGTTAAACCCGTGTGTGGATTCAGCAGTCTGCAAACACTTTGTCTGCAGAGTCCCAAAGCAGGCGTTTTCAGCCCATTACCGGCATATGGAAGAAACAGCAGTAAGCCCAGGAAATATCTGCTTCTAAATCCAAAACGCAGCTATCTAACAGAACGGTTGTCAATGTGTGCACTCAACTTCCAGAGATAAACCCGTGTGTGGATTCAGCAGTCTGCAAACACTTTCTCTGCAGAGTCCCAAAACAGGCGTTTTCAGCCCATTACCGGCATATGGAAGAAACAGCAGTAAGCCCAGGGAAATATCTGCTTCTAAATCCAAAACGCAGCTATCTAACAGAACGGTTGTCAATGTGTGCACTCAACTTCCAGAGTTAAACCCGTGTGTGGATACAGCAGTCTGCAAACACTTTCTCTGCAGAGTCCCAAAACCGGCGTTTTCAGCCCATTACCGGCATATGGAAGAAACTGCAGTAAGCACAGGGAAATATCTCCTTCTAAATCCAAAACGCAGCTATCTAACAGAACGGTTGTCAATGTGTGCACTCAACATCCAGAGTTAAACCCGTGTGTGGATTCAGCAGTCTGCAAACACTTTCTCTGCAGAGTCCCAAAACAGGCGTTTTCAGCCCATTACCGGCATATGGAAGAAACAGCAGTAAGCACAGGGAAATATCTGCTTCTAAATCCAAAACGCAGCTATCTAACAGAACGGTTGTCAATGTGTGCACTCAACTTCCAGAGTTAAACCCGTGTGTGGATTCAGCAGTCTGCAAACACTTTCTCTGCAGAGTCCCAAAACAGGCGTTTTCAGCCCATTACCGGCATATGGAAGAAACAGCAGTAAGCACAGGGAAATATCTGCTTCTAAATCCAAAACGCAGCTATCTAACAGAACGGTTGTCAATGTGTGCACTCAACTTCCAGAGTTAAACCCGTGTGTGGATTCAGCAGTCTGCAAACATCTTCTCTGCAGAGTCCCAAACCAGGCGTTTTCAGCCCATTACCGGCATGTGGAAGAAACAGCAGTAAGCACAGGGAAATATCTGCTTCTAAATCCAAAACGCAGCTATCTAACAGAACGGTTGTCAATGTGTGCACTCAACTTCCAGAGTTAAACCCGTGTGTGGATTCAGCAGTCTGCAAACACTTTCTCTGCAGAGTCCCAAAACAGGCGTTTTCAGCCCATTACCGGCATATGGAAAAAACAGCAGTAAGCACAGGGAAATATCTGCTTCTAAATCCAAAACGCAGCTATCTAACAGAACGGTTGTCAATGTGTGCACTCAACTTCCAGAGATAAACCCGTGTGTGGATTCAGCAGTCTGCAAACATCTTCTCTGCAGAGTCCCAAACCAGGCGTTTTCAGCCCATTACCGGCATATGGAAGAAACAGCAGTAAGCACAGGGAAATATCTGCTTCTAAATCCAAAACGCAGCTATCTAACAGAACGGTTGTCAATGTGTGCACTCAACTTCCAGAGTTAAACCCGTGTGTGGATTCAGCAGTCTGCAAACACTTTCTCTGCAGAGTCCCAAAACAGGCGTTTTCAGCCCATTACCGGCATATGGAAGAAACAGCAGTAAGCACAGGGAAATATCTGCTTCTAAATCCAAAACGCAGCTATCTAACAGAACGGTTGTCAATGTGTGCACTCAACTTCCAGAGTTAAACCCGTGTGTGGATTCAGCAGTCTGCAAACACTTTGTCTGCAGAGTCCCAAAGCAGGCGTTTTCAGCCCATTACCGGCATATGGAAGAAACAGCAGTAAGCCCAGGGAAATATCTGCTTCTAAATCCAAAACGCAGCTATCTAACAGAACGGTTGTCAATGTGTGCACTCAACTTCCAGAGTTAAACCCGTGTGTGGATTCAGCAGTCTGCAAACACTTTCTCTGCAGAGTCCCAAAACAGGCGTTTTCAGCCCATTACCGGCATATGGAAGAAACAACAGTAAGCACAGGGAAATATCTGCTTCTAAATCCAAAACGCAGCTATCTAACAGAACGGTTGTCAATGTGTGCACTCAACTTCGAGAGTTAAACCCGTGTGTGGATTCAGCAGTCTGCAAACATCTTCTCTGCAGAGTCCCAAACCAGGCGTTTTCAGCCCATTACCGGCATATGGAAGAAACAGCAGTAAGCCCAGGGAAATATCTGCTTCTAAATCCAAAACGCAGCTATCTAACAGAACGGTTGTCAATGTGTGCACTCAACTTCCAGAGTTAAACCCGTGTGTGGATTCAGCAGTCTGCAAACACTTTCTCTGCAGAGTCCCAAAACAGGCGTTTTCAGCCCATTACCGGCATATGGAAGAAACTGCAGTAAGCACAGGGAAATATCTGCTTCTAAATCCAAAACGCAGCTATCTAACAGAACGGTTGTCAATGTGTGCACTCAACTTCCAGAGTTAAACCCGTGTGTGGATTCAGCAGTCTGCAAACATCTTCTCTGCAGAGTCCCAAACCAGGCGTTTTCAGCCCATTACCGGCATATGGAAGAAACAGCAGTAAGCACAGGGAAATATCTGCTTCTAAATCCAAAACGCAGCTATCTAACAGAACGGTTGTCAATGTGTGCACTCAACTTCCAGAGTTAAACCCGTGTGTGGATTCAGCAGTCTGCAAACACTTTGTCTGCAGAGTCCCAAAGCAGGCGTTTTCAGCCCATTACCGGCATATGGAAGAAACAGCAGTAAGCCCAGGAAATATCTGCTTCTAAATCCAAAACGCAGCTATCTAACAGAACGGTTGTCAATGTGTGCACTCAACTTCCAGAGATAAACCCGTGTGTGGATTCAGCAGTCTGCAAACACTTTCTCTTCAGAGTCCCAAAACAGGCGTTTTCAGCCCATTACCGGCATATGGAAGAAACAGCAGTAAGCACAGGGAAATATCTGCTTCTAAATCCAAAACGCAGCTATCTAACAGAACGGTTGTCAATGTGTGCACTCAACTTCCAGAGTTAAACCCGTGTGTGGATTCAGCAGTCTGCAAACACTTTCTCTGCAGAGTCCCAAAACAGGCGTTTTCAGCCCATTACCGGCATATGGAAGAAACTGCAGTAAGCACAGGGAAATATCTGCTTCTAAATCCAAAACGCAGCTATCTAACAGAACGGTTGTCAATGTGTGCACTCAACTTCCAGAGATAAACCCGTGTGTGGATTCAGCAGTCTGCAAACACTTTGTCTGCAGAGTCCCAAAGCAGGCGTTTTCAGCCCATTACCGGCATATGGAAGAAACAGCAGTAAGCACAGGAAATATCTGCTTCTAAATCCAAAACGCAGCTATCTAACAGAACGGTTGTCAATGTGTGCACTCAACTTCCAGAGTTAAACCCGTGTGTGGATTCAGCAGTCTGCAAACACTTTCTCTGCAGAGTCCCAAAACAGGCGTTTTCAGCCCATTACCGGCATATGGAAGAAACTGCAGTAAGCACAGGGAAATATCTGCTTCTAAATCCAAAACGCAGCTATCTAACAGAACGGTTGTCAATGTGTGCACTCAACTTCCAGAGTTAAACCCGTGTGTGGATTCAGCAGTCTGCAAACACTTTCTCTGCAGAGTCCCAAAACAGGCGTTTTCAGCCCATTACCGGCATATGGAAGAAACAGCAGTAAGCACAGGGAAATATCTGCTTCTAAATCCAAAACGCAGCTATCTAACAGAACGGTTGTCAATGTGTGCACTCAACTTCCAGAGTTAAACCCGTGTGTGGATTCAGCAGTCTGCAAACATCTTCTCTGCAGAGTCCCAAACCAGGCGTTTTCAGCCCATTACCGGCATGTGGAAGAAACAGCAGTAAGCACAGGGAAATATCTGCTTCTAAATCCAAAACGCAGCTATCTAACAGAACGGTTGTCAATGTGTGCACTCAACTTCCAGAGTTAAACCGCTGTGTGGATTCAGCAGTCTGCAAACACTTTCTCTGCAGAGTCCCAAAACAGGCGTTTTCAGCCCATTACCGGCATATGGAAAAAACAGCAGTAAGCACAGGGAAATATCTGCTTCTAAATCCAAAACGCAGCTATCTAACAGAACGGTTGTCAATGTGTGCACTCAACTTCCAGAGATAAACCCGTGTGTGGATTCAGCAGTCTGCAAACATCTTCTCTGCAGAGTCCCAAACCAGGCGTTTTCAGCCCATTACCGGCATATGGAAGAAACAGCAGTAAGCCCAGGGAAATATCTGCTTCTAAATCCAAAACGCAGCTATCTAACAGAACGGTTGTCAATGTGTGCACTCAACTTCCAGAGTTAAACCCGTGTGTGGATTCAGCAGTCTGCAAACACTTTATCTGCAGAGTCCCAAAACAGCGTTTTCAGCCCATTACCGGCATATGGAAGAAACAGCAGTAAGCACAGGGAAATATCTGCTTCTAAATCCAAAACGCAGCTATCTAACAGAACGGTTGTCAATGTGTGCACTCAACTTCCAGAGTTAAAACCCGTGTGTGGATTCAGCAGTCTGCAAACACTTTGTCTGCAGAGTCCCCAAAGCAGGCGTTTTCAGCCCATTACCGGCATATGGAAGAAACAGCAGTAAGCACAGGGAAATATCTGCTTCTAAATCCAAAACGCAGCTATCTAACAGAACGGTTGTCAATGTGTGCACTCAACTTCCAGAGTTAAACCCGTGTGTGGATTCAGCAGTCTGCAAACACTTTCTCTGCAGAGTCCCAAAACAGGCGTTTTCAGCCCATTACCGGCATATGGAAGAAACAGCAGTAAGCACAGGGAAATATCTGCTTCTAAATCCAAAACGCAGCTATCTAACAGAACGGTTGTCAATGTGTGCACTCAACTTCGAGAGTTAAACCCGTGTGTGGATTCAGCAGTCTGCAAACATCTTCTCTGCAGAGTCCCAAACCAGGCGTTTTCAGCCCATTACCCGGCATATGGAAGAAACAGCAGTAAGCACAGGGAAATATCTGCTTCTAAATCCAAAACGCAGCTATCTAACAGAACGGTTGTCAATGTGTGCACTCAACTTCCAGAGTTAAACCCGTGTGTGGATTCAGCAGTCTGCAAACACTTTCTCTGCAGAGTCCCAAAACAGGCGTTTTCAGCCCATTACCGGCATATGGAAGAAACTGCAGTAAGCACAGGGAAATATCTGCTTCTAAATCCAAAACGCAGCTATCTAACAGAACGGTTGTCAATGTGTGCACTCAACTTCCAGAGTTAAAACCGTGTGTGGATTCAGCAGTCTGCAAACATCTTCTCTGCAGAGTCCCAAACCAGGCGTTTTCAGGCCCATTACCGGCATATGGAAGAAACAGCAGTAAGCACAGGGAAATATCTGCTTCTAAATCCAAAACGCAGCTATCTAACAGAACGGTTGTCAATGTGTGCACTCAACTTCCAGAGTTAAACCCGTGTGTGGATTCAGCAGTCTGCAAACATCTTCTCTGCAGAGTCCCAAACCAGGCGTTTTCAGCCCATTACCGGCATATGGAAGAAACAGCAGTAAGCACAGGGAAATATCTGCTTCTAAATCCAAAACGCAGCTATCTAACAGAACGGTTGTCAATGTGTGCACTCAACTTCCAGAGTTAAACCCGTGTGTGGATTCAGCAGTCTGCAAACACTTTGTCTGCAGAGTCCCAAAGCAGGCGTTTTCAGCCCTTTACCGGCATATGGAAGAAACAGCAGTAAGCCCAGGGAAATATCTGCTTCTAAATCCAAAACGCAGCTATCTAACAGAACGGTTGTCAATGTGTGCACTCAACTTCCAGAGATAAACCCGTGTGTGGATTCAGCAGTCTGCAAACACTTTCTCTGCAGAGTCCCAAAACAGGCGTTTTCAGCCCATTACCGGCATATGGAAGAAACAGCAGTAAGCACAGGGAAATATCTGCTTCTAAATCCAAAACGCAGCTATCTAACAGAACGGTTGTCAATGTGTGCACTCAACTTCCAGAGTTAAACCCGTGTGTGGATTCAGCAGTCTGCAAACACTTTCTGTGCAGAGTCCCAAAACAGGCCTTTCCGGCCCAATACCGGCTTATATAAGAAAGAGCATTAAGACTGCGTCTAAAACTCAGAAGAAACGTTTCTTTCAAACTGCTCGGCCTTGTGTTCTTTGGCCTAAGGGAGTTGAAACTATGTTTAGATTCAGCGAGATAGAAACACGTTTATTCTCGGAGCTGTCTTTGGATATTCCAGATTGAATGGGAGTATATGCTGTAAAGAGAAATATCTGTTTCTAAAACCAAAATGGATCTATCTAGCAGATTGGTTGTGAATGTGTGCCTTCGGCTTAAAGAGGTAAACTGCTCTTCTCATGCAGCACTTTAGAAACCCTTTCTATGCAAATTCTCATACAGACCTTTCCAGCAAAACACCAGCCTATAGGAAATAGCAGTAAGACTGCATCTTTAACATGGAAGAAACTGTTTTCAAACTGCTCTGCTGTGTGTTCATTCATATAAGAGACTTGAATATATGTTCAGATTCAGCTAGTTAGCAACACGTTTCTTCCAGGAGCTGTGTTTGCCTATTCCAGAGTATACTGGAGTATAAGATGTAAAGACAAATGTCTCGTTCCAAAAGAAAAACGGATGATCTAATGGAATGGTTGTCAATGTGTGCATTCAACTTACTGAGCTAAACTGCTGTTTGTATGCAGCAGTTTAGAAAACATTTCTGTGTAGATTCTCAAACAGACATTTCCAGCAAAATACCGGCCTATAAGAAATAGCAGTAAGACTGCGTCTAAAACTCAGAGGGAACGTTTCTTTCAAACTGCTCTGCAGTGTGTTCGTTCACCAAAGGTCGTTGAATCTATGTTTGGATTCAGCGAGTTTGAAACACGTTTATTCTAGGAGCTGCATTTCGATATTCCAGAGTGTATGGGAGTAAATGCTGTAAAGAGAAAGATCTGTTTCTAAAACCAAAACGGAGTTATCTAACAGAATGGTTGTGAATGTGTGCATTCAACTTAAAGGGTTAATCTGCTCTTCTTAGGCAGCAGTTTAGAAACCCTTTATATGCAAATTCTAAAATCAACATTTGCAGCAAAACACCAGCCTAAAAGAAGTAGCAGTAAGACTGCATCTATAACATAGAAGAAACGTTTTCTTCAAAATGCTCTGCTCTGTGTTCATTCACCTAAGAGTCTTGAGTATATGTTCAGATTCAGCGAGTAAGAAACACGTTTCTTCCAGGAGCTGCATTTGCATATTCCAGAGTGTACTGGAGTATAAGGTTTAAAGTGAAATATCTGGTTCTAAAACAAACACGGAGCCATCTAACAGAATGGTTGTCACTGTGAGCATTCAGCTTATTGAGATAAACTGTTGTTTCTATGCAGCAGTTTAGAAAAGATTTTTGTGCAGATTCTAACACAGACATTCCCAGCAAAATACTGGCCTCAAAGAAATAGCAATAAGACTGCGTCTAAAACTCAAATAAAACGTTTCTTTCAAACTGCTGTGCTGTGTGTTCGTTCACCTAAGGGAGTTGAATCTATGTTTAGATTCAGCGACTTAGAAACACGTCTATTCTGGGAGCTGCGTTTGGCTATTCCAGAATGAATGGGAGTATATGCTGTAACTAGAAACACAGGCTTCTAAAACCAAAACGGAGCTAGCTAACAGAATGATTGTGAATGAGGGCATTCAACTTAACGAATTAAACTACTCCACTTAAGCAGCAGTTTACAAACCATTTATATGGAAATTCTAAAACCAACATTTCCAGGAAAACACCAGCCTAAAAACAATAGCAGTAACAGGGCATCTATAACATGGAAGAAATGTTTTTTTCAAACTCCTCTGCTGTGTGTTCATTCACCTAAGAGACTTCAATATATGCACAGATTCAGCGAGATACAAACACGTTTCTTCCAGGAGCTGCGTATGCATATATCAGAGTGTAGTGGGGTACAAGATGTAAAGAGAAATATCTGATTATACTTAGAAACCCGTTTCTTTCAGGAGCTGTGTTTGGATATTCCGGAGTGAATGAGAGTATAAGCTGTAAAGAGAAATAACTGCTTCTAAAACCAAAAGGCAGCTATCTAACTGAATGGTTGTCAATGCGTCCACTCAACTTCCAGAGATAAACTCGTGTGTGGATTCAGCAGTCTGCAAACACTTTCTCTGCAGAGTCCCAAAACAGGCGTTTTCAGCCCATTACCGGCATGTGGAAGAAACAGCAGTAAGCACAGGGAAATATCTGCTTCTAAATCCAAAACGCAGCTATCTAACAGAACGGTTGTCAATGTGTGCACTCAACTTCCAGAGTTAAACCCGTGTGTGGATTCAGCAGTCTGCAAACACTTTCTCTGCAGAGTCCCAAAACAGGCGTTTTCAGCCCATTACCAGCATATGGAAGAAACAGCAGTAAGCACAGGGAAATATCTGCTTCTAAATCCAAAACGCAGCTATCTAACAGAACGGTTGTCAATGTGTGCACTCAACTTCCAGAGTTAAACCCGTGTGTGGATTCAGCAGTCCGCAAACATCTTCTCTGCAGAGTCCCAAACCAGGCGTTTTCAGCCCATTACCGGCATATGGAAGAAACAGCAGTAAGCCCAGGGAAATATCTGCTTCTAAATCCAAAACGCAGCTATCTAACAGAACTGTTGTCAATGTGTGCACTCAACTTCCAGAGTTAAACCCGTGTGTGGATTCAGCAGTCTGCAAACACTTTCTCTGCAGAGTCCCAAACCAGGCGTTTTCAGCCCATTACCGGCATATGGAAGAAACAGCAGTAAGCCCAGGGAAATATATGCTTCTAAATCCAAAACGCAGCTATCTAACAGAACGGTTGTCAATGTGTGCACTCAACTTCCAGAGTTAAACCCGTGTGTGGATTCAGCAGTCTGCAAACACTTTGTCTGCAGAGTCCCAAAGCAGGCGTTTTCAGCCCTTTACCGGCATATGGAAGAAACAGCAGTAAGCCCAGGGAAATATCTGCTTCTAAATCCAAAACGCAGCTATCTAACAGAACGGTTGTCAATGTGTGCACTCAACTTCCAGAGATAAACCCGTGTGTGGATTCAGCAGTCTGCAAACACTTTCTCTGCAGAGTCCCAAAACAGGCGTTTTCAGCCCATTACCGGCATATGGAAGAAACAGCAGTAAGCACAGGGAAATATCTGCTTCTAAATCCAAAACGCAGCTATCTAACAGAACGGTTGTCAATGTGTGCACTCAACTTCCAGAGTTAAACCCGTGTGTGGATTCAGCAGTCTGCAAACACTTTCTCTGCAGAGTCCCAAAACAGGCGTTTTCAGCCCATTACCGGCATATGGAAGAAACTGCAGTAAGCACAGGGAAATATCTCCTTCTAAATCCAAAACGCAGCTATCTAACAGAACGGTTGTCAATGTGTTCACTCAACTTCCAGAGTTAAACCCGTGTGTGGATTCAGCAGTCTGCAAACACTTTCTGTGCAGAGTCTCAAAACAGGCCTTTCCGGCCCAATACCGGCTTATATAAGAAAGAGCATTAAGACTGCGTCTAAAACTCAGAAGAAACGTTTCTTTCAAACTGCTCGGCCTTGTGTTCTTTGGCCTAAGGGAGTTGAAACTATGTTTAGATTCAGCGAGATAGAAACACGTTTATTCTCGGAGCTGTCTTTGGATATTCCAGATTGAATGGGAGTATATGCTGTAAAGAGAAATATCTGTTTCTAAAACCAAAATGGATCTATCTAGCAGATTGGTTGTGAATGTGTGCCTTCGGCTTAAAGAGGTAAACTGCTCTTCTCATGCAGCACTTTAGAAACCCTTTCTATGCAAATTCTCATACAGACCTTTCCAGCAAAACACCAGCCTATAGGAAATAGCAGTAAGACTGCATCTTTAACATGGAAGAAACTGTTTTCAAACTGCTCTGCTGTGTGTTCATTCATATAAGAGACTTGAATATATGTTCAGATTCAGCTAGTTAGCAACACGTTTCTTCCAGGAGCTGTGTTTGCCTATTCCAGAGTATACTGGAGTATAAGATGTAAAGACAAATGTCTCGTTCCAAAAGAAAAACGGATGATCTAATGGAATGGTTGTCAATGTGTGCATTCAACTTACTGAGCTAAACTGCTGTTTGTATGCAGCAGTTTAGAAAACATTTCTGTGTAGATTCTCAAACAGACATTTCCAGCAAAATACCGGCCTATAAGAAATAGCAGTAAGACTGCGTCTAAAACTCAGAGGGAACGTTTCTTTCAAACTGCTCTGCAGTGTGTTCGTTCACCAAAGGTCGTTGAATCTATGTTTGGATTCAGCGAGTTTGAAACACGTTTATTCTAGGAGCTGCATTTCGATATTCCAGAGTGTATGGGAGTAAATGCTGTAAAGAGAAAGATCTGTTTCTAAAACCAAAACGGAGCTATCTAACAGAATGGTTGTGAATGTGTGCATTCAACTTAAAGGGTTAATCTGCTCTTCTTAGGCAGCAGTTTAGAAACCCTTTATATGCAAATTCTAAAATCAACATTTGCAGCAAAACACCAGCCTAAAAGAAGTAGCAGTAAGACTGCATCTATAACATAGAAGAAACGTTTTCTTCAAAATGCTCTGCTCTGTGTTCATTCACCTAAGAGTCTTGAGTATATGTTCAGATTCAGCGAGTAAGAAACACGTTTCTTCCAGGAGCTGCATTTGCATATTCCAGAGTGTACTGGAGTATAAGGTTTAAAGTGAAATATCTGGTTCTAAAACAAACACGGAGCCATCTAACAGAATGGTTGTCACTGTGAGCATTCAGCTTATTGAGATAAACTGTTGTTTCTATGCAGCAGTTTAGAAAAGATTTTTGTGCAGATTCTAACACAGACATTCCCAGCAAAATACTGGCCTCAAAGAAATAGCAATAAGACTGCGTCTAAAACTCAAATAAAACGTTTCTTTCAAACTGCTGTGCTGTGTGTTCGTTCACCTAAGGGAGTTGAATCTATGTTTAGATTCAGCGACTTAGAAACACGTCTATTCTGGGAGCTGCGTTTGGCTATTCCAGAATGAATGGGAGTATATGCTGTAACTAGAAACACAGGCTTCTAAAACCAAAACGGAGCTAGCTAACAGAATGATTGTGAATGAGGGCATTCAACTTAACGAATTAAACTACTCCACTTAAGCAGCAGTTTACAAACCATTTATATGGAAATTCTAAAACCAACATTTCCAGGAAAACACCAGCCTAAAAACAATAGCAGTAACAGGGCATCTATAACATGGAAGAAATGTTTTTTTCAAACTCCTCTGCTGTGTGTTCATTCACCTAAGAGACTTCAATATATGCACAGATTCAGCGAGATACAAACACGTTTCTTCCAGGAGCTGCGTATGCATATATCAGAGTGTAGTGGGGTACAAGATGTAAAGAGAAATATCTGATTATACTTAGAAACCCGTTTCTTTCAGGAGCTGTGTTTGGATATTCCGGAGTGAATGAGAGTATAAGCTGTAAAGAGAAATAACTGCTTCTAAAACCGAAAGGCAGCTATCTAACTGAATGGTTGTCAATGCGTCCACTCAACTTCCAGAGATAAACTCGTGTGTGGATTCAGCAGTCTGCAAACACTTTCTCTGCAGAGTCCCAAAACAGGCGTTTTCAGCCCATTACCGGCATGTGGAAGAAACAGCAGTAAGCACAGGGAAATATCTGCTTCTAAATCCAAAACGCAGCTATCTAACAGAACGGTTGTCAATGTGTGCACTCAACTTCCAGAGTTAAACCCGTGTGTGGATTCAGCAGTCTGCAAACACTTTCTCTGCAGAGTCCCAAAACAGGCGTTTTCAGCCCATTACCAGCATATGGAAGAAACAGCAGTAAGCACAGGGAAATATCTGCTTCTAAATCCAAAACGCAGCTATCTAACAGAACGGTTGTCAATGTGTGCACTCAACTTCCAGAGTTAAACCCGTGTGTGGATTCAGCAGTCCGCAAACATCTTCTCTGCAGAGTCCCAAACCAGGCGTTTTCAGCCCATTACCGGCATATGGAAGAAACAGCAGTAAGCCCAGGGAAATATCTGCTTCTAAATCCAAAACGCAGCTATCTAACAGAACTGTTGTCAATGTGTGCACTCAACTTCCAGAGTTAAACCCGTGTGTGGATTCAGCAGTCTGCAAACACTTTCTCTGCAGAGTCCCAAACCAGGCGTTTTCAGCCCATTACCGGCATATGGAAGAAACAGCAGTAAGCCCAGGGAAATATATGCTTCTAAATCCAAAACGCAGCTATCTAACAGAACGGTTGTCAATGTGTGCACTCAACTTCCAGAGTTAAACCCGTGTGTGGATTCAGCAGTCTGCAAACATCTTCTCTGCAGAGTCCCAAACCAGGCGTTTTCAGACCATTACCGGCATATGGAAGAAACAGCAGTAAGCCCAGGGAAATATCTGCTTCTAAATCCAAAACGCAGCTATCTAACAGAACGGTTGTCAATGTGTGCACTCAACTTCCAGAGTTAAACCCGTGTGTGGATTCAGCAGTCTGCAAACACTTTCTCTGCAGAGTCCCAAAACAGGCGTTTTCAGCCCATTACCGGCATATGGAAGAAACTGCAGTAAGCACAGGGAAATATCTGCTTCTAAATCCAAAACGCAGCTATCTAACAGAACGGTTGTCAATGTGTGCACTCAACTTCCAGAGTTAAACCCGTGTGTGGATTCAGCAGTCTGCAAACACTTTCTCTGCAGAGTCCCAAAACAGGCGTTTTCAGCCCATTACCGGCATATGGAAGAAACAGCAGTAATCACAGGGAAATATCTGCTTCTAAATCCAAAACGCAGCTATCTAACAGAACGGTTGTCAATGTGTGCACTCAACTTCCAGAGTTAAACCCGTGTGTGGATTCAGCAGTCTGCAAACACTTTCTCTGCAGAGTCCCAAAACAGGCGTTTTCAGCCCATTACCGGCATATGGAAGAAACTGCAGTAAGCACAGGGAAATATCTGCTTCTAAATCCAAAACGCAGCTATCTAACAGAACGGTTGTCAATGTGTGCACTCAACTTCCAGAGTTAAACCCGTGTGTGGATTCAGCAGTCTGAAAACACTTTGTCTGCAGAGTCCCAAACCAGGCGTTTTCAGCCCATTACCGGCATATGGAAGAAACAGCAGTAAGCACAGGGAAATATCTGCTTCTAAATCCAAAACGCAGCTATCTAACAGAACGGTTGTCAATGTGTGCACTCAACTTCCAGAGTTAAACCCGTGTGTGGATTCAGCAGTCTGCAAACACTTTCTCTGCAGAGTCCCAAAACAGGCGTTTTCAGCCCATTACCGGCATATGGAAGAAACAGCAGTAAGCACAGGGAAATATCTGCTTCTAAATCCAAAACGCAGCTATCTAACAGAACGGTTGTCAATGTGTGCACTCAACTTCCAGAGTTAAACCCGTGTGTGGATTCAGCAGTCTGCAAACATCTTCTCTGCAGAGTCCCAAACCAGGCGTTTTCAGCCCATTACCGGCATATGGAAGAAACAGCAGTAAGCACAGGGAAATATCTGCTTCTAAATCCAAAACGCAGCTATCTAACAGAACGGTTGTCAATGTGTGCACTCAACTTCCAGAGTTAAACCCGTGTGTGGATTCAGCAGTCTGCAAACACTTTCTCTGCAGAGTCCCAAAACAGGCGTTTTCAGCCCATTACCGGCATATGGAAGAAACTGCAGTAAGCACAGGGAAATATCTGCTTCTAAATCCAAAACGCAGCTATCTAACAGAACGGTTGTCAATGTGTGCACTCAACTTCCAGAGTTAAACCCGTGTGTGGATTCAGCAGTCTGCAAACACTTTCTCTGCAGAGTCCCAAAACAGGCGTTTTCAGCCCATTACCGGCATATGGAAGAAACTGCAGTAAGCACAGGGAAATATCTGCTTCTAAATCCAAAACGCAGCTATCTAACAGAACGGTTGTCAATGTGTGCACTCAACTTCCAGAGTTAAACCCGTGTGTGGATTCAGCAGTCTGCAAACATCTTCTCTGCAGAGTCACAAACCAGGCGTTTTCAGCCCATTACCGGCATATGGAAGAAACAGCAGTAAGCCCAGGGAAATATCTGCTTCTAAATCCAAAACGCAGCTATCTAAGAGAACGG
>NW_026989278.1:0-63069 GCF_030222135.1 Aotus nancymaae
CTGCTTCTAAATCCAAAACGCAGCTATCTAACAGAACGGTTGTCAATGTGTGCACTCAACTTCCAGAGTTAAACCCGTGTGTGGATTCAGCAGTCTGCAAACACTTTCTCTGCAGAGTCCCAAAACAGGCGTTTTCAGCCCATTACCGGCATATGGAAGAAACAGCAGTAAGCACAGGGAAATATCTGCTTCTAAATCCAAACGCAGCTATCTAACAGAACGGTTGTCAATGTGTGCACTCAACTTCCAGAATTAAACCCGTGTGTGGATTCAGCAGTCCTGCAAACACTTTCTCTGAAAGAGTCCCAAAACAGGCGTTTTCAGCCCATTACCGGCATATGGAAGAAACAGCAGTAAGCACAGGGAAATATCTGCTTCTAAATCCAAAACGCAGCTATCTAACAGAATGGTTGTCAATGTGTGCACTCAACTTCCAGAGCTAAACCCGTGTGTGGATTCAGCAGTCTGCAAACACTTTCTCTGCAGAGTCCCCTAAACAGGCGTTTTCAGCCCATTACCGGCATATGGAAGAAACTGCAGTAAGCTCAGGGAAATATCTGCTTCTAAATCCAAAACGCAGCTATCTAACAGAACGGTTGTCAATGTGTGCACTCAACTTCCAGAGTGAAACCCGTGTGTGGATTCAGCAGTCTGCAAACACTTTCTCTACAGAGTCCCAAAACAGGCGTTTCAGCCCATTACCGGCATATGGAAGAAACAGCAGTAAGCACAGGGAAATATCAGCTTCTAAATCCAAAACGCAGCTATCTAACAGAACGGTTGTCAATGTGTGCACTCAACTTACAGAATTAAACCCGTGTGTGGATTCAGCAGTCTGCAAACACTTTCTCTGCAGAGTCCCCAAAACAGGCGTTTTCAGCCCATTACGGCATATGGAAGAAACAGCAGTAAGCACAGGGAAATATCTGCTTCTAAATCCAAAGCGCAGCTATCTAACAGAACGGTTGTCAATGTGTGCACTCAACTTCCAGAGTTAAACCCGTGTGTGGATTCAGCAGTCTGCAAACACTTTCTCTGCAGAGTCCCAAACAGGTGTTTTCAGCCCATTACCGGCATATGGAAGAAAGAGCAGTAAGCTCAGGGAATATCTGCTTCTAAATCCAAAACGCAGCTATCTAACAGAACGGTTGTCAATGTGTGCACTCAACTTCCAGAGTTAAAGCCGTGTGTGGATTCAGCAGTCTGCAAACACTTTCTCTGCAGAGTCCCAAAACAGGCGTTTTCAGCCCATTACCGGCATATGGAAGAAACAGCAGTAAGCACAGGGAAATATCCGCTTCTAAATCCAAAACGCAGCTATCTAAGAGAACGGTTGTCAATGTGTGCACTCAACTTCCAGAGTTAAACCAGTGTGTTGATTCCGCAGTCTGCAAACACTTTCTCTGCAGAGTCCCCAAAACAGGCGTTTTCAGCCCTTTACCGGCATATGGAAGAAACAGCAGTAAGCACAGGGAAATATCTGCTTCTAAATCCAAAACGCAGCTATCTAAGAGAACGGTTGTCAATGTGTGCACTCAACTTCCAGAGTTAAACCAGTGTGTTGATTCCGCAGTCTGCAAACACTTTCTCTGCAGAGTCCCAAAACAGGCGTTTTCAGCCCTTTACCGGCATATGGAAGAAACAGCAGTAAGCACAGGGAAATATCTGCTTCTAATCCAAAACGCAGCTATCTAAGAGAACGGTTGTCAATGTGTGCACTCAACTTCCAGAGTAAACCAGTGTGTTGATTCCGCAGTCTGCAAACACTTTCTCTGCAGAGTCCCAAAACAGGCGTTTTCAGCCCTTTACCGGCATATGGAAGAAACAGCAGTAAGCACAGGGAAATATCTGCTTCTAAATCCAAAACGCAGCTATCTAACAGAACGGTTGTCAATGTGTGCACTCAACTTCCAGAGTTAAACCCATGTGTGGATTCCGCAGTCTGCAAACACTTTCTCTTCAGAGTCCCAAAGCAGGCGTTTTCAGCCCATTACCGGCATATGGAAGAAACAGCAGTAAGCACAGGGAAATATCTGCTTCTAAATCCAAAACGCAGCTATCTAACAGAACGGTTGTCAATGTGTGCACTCAACTTCCAGAGTTAAACCCATGTGTGCATTCCGCAGTCTGCAAACACTTTCTCTGCAGAGTCCCAAAACAGGCGTTTTCAGCCCATTACCGGCATATGGAAGAAACAGCAGTAAGCACAGGGAAATATCTGCTTCTAAATCCAAAACGCAGCTATCTAACAGAACGGTTGTCAATGTGTGCACTCAACTTCCAGAGTTAAACCCATGTGTGCATTCCGCAGTCTGCAAACACTTTCTCTGCAGAGTCCCAAAACAGGCGTTTTCAGCCCATTACCGGCATATGGAAGAAACAGCAGTAAGCTCAGGGAAATATCTGCTTCTAAATCCAAAACGCAGCTATCTAACAGAACGGTTGTCAATGTGTGCACTCAACTTCCAGAGTGAAACCCGTGTGTGGATTCAGCAGTCTGCAAACACTTTCTCTGCAGAGTCCCAAAACAGGCGTTTTCAGCCCATTACCGGCATATGGAAGAAACAGCAGTAAGCACAGGGAAATATCAGCTTCTAAATCCAAAACGCAGCTATCTAACAGAACGGTTGTCAATGTGTGCACTCAACTTACAGAATTAAACCCGTGTGTGGATTCAGCAGTCTGCAAACACTTTCTCTGCAGAGTGCCAAAACAGGCGTTTTCAGCCCATTACCGGCATATGGAAGAAACAGCAGTAAGCACAGGGAAATATCTGCTTCTAAATCCAAAGCGCAGCTATCTAACAGAACGGTTGTCAATGTGTGCACTCAACTTCCAGAGTTAAACCCGTGTGTGGATTCAGCAGTCTGCAAACACTTTCTCTGCAGAGTCCCAAAACAGGTGTTTTCAGCCCATTACCGGCATATGGAAGAAAGAGCAGTAAGCTCAGGGAAATATCTGCTTCTAAATCCAAAACGCAGCTATCTAACAGAACGGTTGTCAATGTGTGCACTCAACTTCCAGAGTTAAAGCCGTGTGTGGATTCAGCAGTCTGCAAACACTTTCTCTGCAGAGTCCCCAAACAGGCGTTTTCAGCCCATTACCCGGCATATGGAAGAAACAGCAGTAAGCACAGGGAAATATCCGCTTCTAAATCCAAAACGCAGCTATCTAAGAGAACGGTTGTCAATGTGTGCACTCAACTTCCAGAGTTAAACCAGTGTGTTGATTCCGCAGTCTGCAAACACTTTCTCTGCAGAGTCCCAAAACAGGCGTTTTCAGCCCTTTACCGGGATATGGAAGAAACAGCAGTAAGCACAGGGAAATATCTGCTTCTAAATCCAAAACGCAGCTATCTAAGAGAACGGTTGTCAATGTGTGCACTCAACTTCCAGAGTTAAACCAGTGTGTTGATTCCGCAGTCTGCAAACACTTTCTCTGCAGAGTCCCAAAACAGGCGTTTTCAGCCCTTTACCGGCATATGGAAGAAACAGCAGTAAGCACAGGGAAATATCTGCTTCTAAATCGAAAACGCAGCTATCTAAGAGAACGGTTGTCAATGTGTGCACTCAACTTCCAGAGTTAAACCCAGTGTGTTGATTCCGCAGTCTGCAAACACTTTCTCTGCAGAGTCCCAAAACAGGCGTTTTCAGCCCTTTACCGGCATATGGAAGAAACAGCAGTAAGCACAGGGAAATATCTGCTTCTAAATCCAAAACGCAGCTATCTAACAGAACGGTTGTCAATGTGTGCACTCAACTTCCAGAGTTAAACCCATGTGTGGATTCCGCAGTCTGCAAACACTTTCTCTTCAGAGTCCCAAAGCAGGCGTTTTCAGCCCATTACCGGCATATGGAAGAAACAGCAGTAAGCACAGGGAAATATCTGCTTCTAAATCCAAAACGCAGCTATCTAACAGAACGGTTGTCAATGTGTGCACTCAACTTCCAGAGTTAAACCCATGTGTGCATTCCGCAGTCTGCAAACACTTTCTCTGCAGAGTCCCAAAACAGGCGTTTTCAGCCCATTACCGGCATATGGAAGAAACAGCAGTAAGCACAGGGAAATATCTGCTTCTAAATCCAAAACGCAGCTATCTAACAGAACGGTTGTCAATGTGTGCACTCAACTTCCAGAGTTACACCCTTGTGTGGATTCAGCAGTCTGCAAACACTTTCTCTGCAGAGTCCCAAAACAGGCGTTTTCAGCCCATTACCGGCATATGGAAGAAGCAGCAGTAAGCACAGGGAAATATCTGCTTCTAAATCCAAAACGCAGCTATCTAACAGAACGGTTGTCAATGTGTGCACTCAACTTCCAGAGTTAAACCCGTGTGTGGATTCAGCAGTCTGCAAACACTTTCTCTGCAGAGTCCCAAAACAGGCGTTTTCAGCCCATTACCGGCATATGGAAGAAACAGCAGTAAGCACAGGGAAATATCTGCTTCTAAATCCAAAACGCAGCTATCTAACAGAACGGTTGTCAATGTGTGCACTCAACTTCCAGAATTAAACCCGTGTGTGGATTCAGCAGTCTGCAAACACTTTCTCTGAAAGAGTCCCAAAACAGGCGTTTTTCAGCCCATTACCGGCATATGGAAGAAACAGCAGTAAGCACAGGGAAATATCTGCTTCTAAATCCAAAACGCAGCTATCTAACAGAATGGTTGTCAATGTGTGCACTCAACTTCCAGAGCTAAACCCGTGTGTGGATTCAGCAGTCTGCAAACACTTTCTCTGCAGAGTCCCTAAACAGGCGTTTTCAGCCCATTACCGGCATATGGAAGAAACAGCAGTAAGCTCAGGGAAATATCTGCTTCTAAATCCAAAACGCAGCTATCTAACAGAACGGTTGTCAATGTGTGCACTCAACTTCCAGAGTGAAACCCGTGTGTGGATTCAGCAGTCTGCAAACACTTTCTCTGCAGAGTCCCAAAACAGGCGTTTTCAGCCCATTACCCGGCATATGGAAGAAACAGCAGTAAGCACAGGGAAATATCAGCTTCTAAATCCAAAACGCAGCTATCTAACAGAACGGTTGTCAATGTGTGCACTCAACTTACAGAATTAAACCCGTGTGTGGATTCAGCAGTCTGCAAACACTTTCTCTGCAGAGTCCCAAAACAGGCGTTTTCAGCCCATTACCGGCATATGGAAGAAACAGCAGTAAGCACAGGGAAATATCTGCTTCTAAATCCAAAGCGCAGCTATCTAACAGAACGGTTGTCAATGTGTGCACTCAACTTCCAGAGTTAAACCCGTGTGTGGATTCAGCAGTCTGCAAACACTTTCTCTGCAGAGTCCCAAAACAGGTGTTTTCAGCCCATTACCGGCATATGGAAGAAAGAGCAGTAAGCTCAGGGAAATATCTGCTTCTAAATCCAAAACGCAGCTATCTAACAGAACGGTTGTCAATGTGTGCACTCAACTTCCAGAGTTAAAGCCGTGTGTGGATTCAGCAGTCTGCAAACACTTTCTCTGCAGAGTCCCAAAACAGGCGTTTTCAGCCCATTACCGGCATATGGAAGAAACAGCAGTAAGCACAGGGAAATATCCGCTTCTAAATCCAAAACGCAGCTATCTAAGAGAACGGTTGTCAATGTGTGCACTCAACTTCCAGAGTTAAACCAGTGTGTTGATTCCGCAGTCTGCAAACACTTTCTCTGCAGAGTCCCAAAACAAGGCGTTTTCAGCCCTTTACCGGCATATGGAAGAAACAGCAGTAAGCACAGGGAAATATCTGCTTCTAAATCCAAAACGCAGCTATCTAAGAGAACGGTTGTCAATGTGTGCACTCAACTTCCAGAGTTAAACCAGTGTGTTGATTCCGCAGTCTGCAAACACTTTCTCTGCAGAGTCCCAAAACAGGCGTTTTCAGCCCTTTACCGGCATATGGAAGAAACAGCAGTAAGCACAGGGAAATATCTGCTTCTAAATCCAAAACGCAGCTATCTAACAGAACGGTTGTCAATGTGTGCACTCAACTTCCAGAGTTAAACCCATGTGTGGATTCCGCCGTCTGCAAACACTTTCTCTTCAGAGTCCCAAAGCAGGCGTTTTCAGCCCATTACCGGCATATGGAAGAAACAGCAGTAAGCACAGGGAAATATCTGCTTCTAAATCCAAAACGCAGCTATCTAACAGAACGGTTGTCAATGTGTGCACTCAACTTCCAGAGTTAAACCCATGTGTGCATTCCGCAGTCTGCAAACACTTTCTCTGCAGAGTCCCAAAACAGGCGTTTTCAGCCCATTACCGGCATATGGAAGAAACAGCCGTAAGCACAGGGAAATATCTGCTTCTAAATCCAAAACGCAGCTATCTAACAGAACGGTTGTCAATGTGTGCACTCAACTTCCAGAGTTACACCCGTGTGTGGATTCAGCAGTCTGCAAACACTTTCTCTGCAGAGTCCCAAAACAGGCGTTTTCAGCCCATTACCGGCATATGGAAGAAACAGCAGTAAGCACAGGGAAATATCTGCTTCTAAATCCAAAACGCAGCTATCTAACAGAACGGTTGTCAATGTGTGCACTCAACTTCCAGAGTTAAACCCGTGTGTGGATTCAGCAGTCTGCAAACACTTTCTCTGCAGAGTCCCAAAACAGGCGTTTTCAACCCATTACCGGCATATGGAAGAAACAGCAGTAAGCACAGGGAAATATCTGCTTCTAAATCCAAAACGCAGCTATCTAACAGAACGGTTGTCAATGTGTGCACTCAACTTCCAGAATTAAACCCGTGTGTGGATTCAGCAGTCTGCAAACACTTTCTCTGAAAGAGTCCCAAAACAGGCGTTTTCAGCCCATTACCGGCATATGGAAGAAACAGCAGTAAGCACAGGGAAATATCTGCTTCTAAATCCAAAACGCAGCTATCTAACAGAATGGTTGTCAATGTGTGCACTCAACTTCCAGAGCTAAACCCGTGTGTGGATTCAGCAGTCTGCAAACACTTTCTCTGCAGAGTCCCAAAACAGGCGTTTTCAGCCCATTACCGGCATATGGAAGAAACAGCAGTAAGCTCAGGGAAATATCTGCTTCTAAATCCAAAACGCAGCTATCTAACAGAACGGTTGTCAATGTGTGCACTCAACTTCCAGAGTGAAACCCGTGTGTGGATTCAGCAGTCTGCAAACACTTTCTCTGCAGAGTCCCAAAACAGGCGTTTTCAGCCCATTACCGGCATATGGAAGAAACAGCAGTAAGCACAGGGAAATATCAGCTTCTAAATCCAAAACGCAGCTATCTAACAGAACGGTTGTCAATGTGTGCACTCAACTTCCAGAATTAAACCCGTGTGTGGATTCAGCAGTCTGCAAATACTTTCTCTGCAGAGTCCCAAAACAGGCGTTTTCAGCCCATTACCGGCATATGGAAGAAACAGCAGTAAGCACAGGGAAATATCTGCTTCTAAATCCAAAACGCAGCTATCTAACAGAACGGTTGTCAATGTGTGCACTCAACTTCCAGAGTTAAACCCGTGTGTGGATTCCGCAGTCTGCAAACACTTTCTCTGCAGAGTCCCACAACAGGCGTTTTCAGCCCATTACCGGCATATGGAAGAAACAGCAGTAAGCACAGGGAAATATCTGCTTCTAAATCCAAAACGCAGCTATCTAACAGAACGGTTGTCAATGTGTGCACTCAACTTCCAGAGATAAACTCGTGTGTGGATTCAGCAGTCTGCAAACACTTTCTCTGCAGAGTCCCAAAACAGGCGTTTTCAGTCCATTACCGGCACATGGAAGAAACAGCAGTAAGCACAGGGAAATACCTGCTTCTAAATCCAAAACGCAGCTATCTAACAGAACGGTTGTCAATGTTTGCACTCAACTTCCAGAGTTAAACCCGTGTGTGGATTCAGCAGTCTTCAAACACTTTCTCTGCAGAGTCCCAAAACAGGCGTTTTCAGCCCATTACCGGCATATGGAAGAAACAGCAGTAAGCACAGGGAAATATCTGCTTCTAAATCCAAAACGCAGCTATCTAACAGAACGGTTGTCAATGTGTGCACTCAACTTCCAGAGTTAAACCCGTGTGTGGATTCCGCAGTCTGCAAACACTTTCTCTGCAGAGTCCCAAAACAGGCGTTTTCAGCCCATTACCGGCATATGGAAGAAACAGCAGTAAGCATAGGGAAATATCTGCTTCTAAATCCAAAACGCAGCTATCTAACAGAACGGTTGTCAATGTGTGCACTCAACTTCCAGAGTTAAACCCGTGTGTGGATTCAGCAGTCTGCAAACACTTTCTCTGCAGAGTCCCAAAACAGGCGTTTTCAGCCCATTACCGGTATATGGAAGAAACAGCAGTAAGCACAGGGAAATATCTGCTTCTAAATCCAAAACGCAGCTATCTAACAGAACGGTTGTCAATGTGTGCACTCAACTTCCAGAATTAAACCCGTGTGTGGAATCAGCAGTCTGCAAACACTTTCTCTGAAAGAGTCCCAAAACAGGCGTTTTCAGCCAATTACCGGCATGTGGAAGAAACAGCAGTAAGCACAGAGAAATATCTGCTTCTAAATCCAAAACGCAGCTATCTAACAGAATGGTTGTCAATGTGTGCACTCAACTTCCAGAGTTAAACCCGTGTGTGGATTCAGCAGTCTGCAAACACTTTCTCTGCAGAGTCCCAAAACAGGTATTTTCAGTCCATTACCGGCATATGGAAGAAACAGCAGTAAGCACAGGGAAATATCTGCTTCTAAATCCAAAACGCAGCTATCTAACAGAACGGTTGTCAATGTGTGCACTCAACTTCCAGAGATAAACCCGTGTGTGGATTCAGCAGTCTGCAAACACTTTCTCTGCAGAGTCCCAAAACAGGCGTTTTCAGCCCATTACCGGCACATGGAAGAAACAGCAGTAAGCACCGGGAAATACCTGCTTCTAAATCCAAAACGCAGCTATCTAACAGAACGGTTGTCAATGTGTGCCCTCAACTTCCAGAGTTAAACCCGTGTGTGGATTCCGCAGTCTGCAAACACTTTCTCTGCAGAGTCCCAAAACAGGCGTTTTCAGCCCATTACCGGCATATGGAAGAAACAGCAGTAAGCACAGGGAAATATCTGATTCTAAATCCAAAACGCAGCTATCTAACAGAAAGGTTGTCAATGTGTGCACTCAACTTCCAGAGTTAAACCCGTGTGTGGATTCAGCAGTCTGCAAACACTTTCTCTGCAGAGTCCCAAAACAGGCGTTTTCAGCCCATTACCGGCATATGGAAGAAACAGCAGTAAGCACAGGGAAATATCTGCTTCTAAATCCAAAACGCAGCTATCTAACAGAACGGTTGTCAATGTGTGCACTCAACTTCCAGAGTTAAACCCGTGTGTGGATTCCGCAGTCTGCAAACACTTTCTCTGCAGAGTCCCAAAACAGGCGTTTTCAGCCCTTTACCGGCATATGGAAGAAACAGCAGTAAGCACAGGGAAATATCTGCTTCTAAATCCAAAACGCAGCTATCTAACAGAACGGTTGTCAATGTGTGCACTCAACTTCCAGAGTTAAACCCGTGTGTGGATTCAGCAGTCTGCAAACACTTTCTCTGCAGAGTCCCAAAACAGGCGTTTTCAGCCCATTACCGGCATATGGAAGATACAGCAGTAAGCACAGGGAAATATCTGCTTCTAAATCCAAAACGCAGCTATCTAACAGAACGGTTGTCAATGTGTGCACTCAACTTCCAGAATTAAACCCGTGTGTGGATTCAGCAGTCTGCAAACACTTTCTCTGAAAGAGTCCCAAAACAGGCGTTTTCAGCCCATTACCGGCATATGGAAGAAACAGCAGTAAGCACAGGGAAATATCTGCTTCTAAATCCAAAACGCAGCTATCTAACAGAACGGTTGTCAATGTGTGCACTCAACTTCCAGAGTTAAACCCGTGTGTGGATTCAGCAGTCTGCAAACACTTTCTCTGCAGAGTCCCAAAACAGGTGTTTTCAGCCCATTACCGGCATATGGAAGAAAGAGCAGTAAGCTCAGGGAAATATCTGCTTCTAAATCCAAAACGCAGCTATCTAACAGAACGGTTGTCAATGTGTGCACTCAACTTCCAGAGTTAAAGCCGTGTGTGGATTCAGCAGTCTGCAAACACTTTCTCTGCAGAGTCCCAAAACAGGCGTTTTCAGCCCATTACCGGCATATGGAAGAAACAGCAGTAAGCACAGGGAAATATCCGCTTCTAAATCCAAAACGCAGCTATCTAACAGAACGGTTGTCAATGTGTGCACTCAACTTCCAGAGTTAAACCCGTGTGTGGATTCAGCAGTCTGCAAACACTTTCTCTGCAGAGTCCCAAAACAGGCGTTTTCAGCCCATTACCGGCATATGGAAGAAACAGCAGTAAGCACAGGGAAATATCTGCTTCTAAATCCAAAACGCAGCTATCTAACAGAACGGTTGTCAATGTGTCCACTCAACTTCCAGAATTAAACCCGTGTGTGGATTCAGCAGTCTGCAAACACTTTCTCTGAAAGAGTCCCAAAACAGGCGTTTTCAGACCATTACCGGCATATGGAAGAAACAGCAGTAAGCACAGGGAAATATCTGCTTCTAAAACCAAAACGCAGCTATCTAACAGAACGGTTGTCAATGTGTGCACACAACTTCCAGAGTTAAACCCGTGTGTGGATTCAGCAGTCTGCAAACACTTTCTCTGCAGAGTCCCAAAACAGGTGTTTTCAGCCCATTACCGGCATATGGAAGAAAGAGCAGTAAGCTCAGGGAAATATCTGCTTCTAAATCCAAAACGCAGCTATCTATCAGAACGGTTGTCAATGTGTGCACTCAACTTCCAGAGTGAAACCCGTGTGTGGATTCAGCAGTCTGCAAACACTTTCTCTGCAGAGTCCCAAAACAGGCGTTTTCAGCCCATTACCGGCATATGGAAGAAACAGCAGTAAGCACAGGGAAATATCCGCTTCTAAATCCAAAACGCAGCTATCTAACAGAACGGTTGTCAATGTGTGCACTCAACTTCCACAATTAAACCCGTGTGTGGATTCAGCAGTCTGCAAACACTTTCTCTGCAGAGTCCCAATACAGGCGTTTTCAACCCATTACCGGCATATGGAAGAAACAGCAGTAAGCACAGGGAAATATCTGCTTCTAAATCCAAAACGCAGCTATCTAACAGAACGGTTGTCAATGTGTGCACTCAACTTCCAGAGTTAAACCCGTGTGTGGATTCCGCAGTCTGTAAACACTTTCTCTGCAGAGTCCCAAAACAGGCGATTTCAGCCCATTACCGGCATATGGAAGAAACAGCAGGAAGCACAGGGAAATACCTGCTTCTAAATCCAAAACGCAGCTATCTAACAGAACGGTTGTCAATGTGTGCACTCAACTTCCAGAGTGAAACCCGTGTGTGGATTCCGCAGTCTGCAAACACTTTCTCTGCAGAGTCCCAAAACAGGCGTTTTCAGCCCATTACCGGCATATGGAAGAAACAGCAGTAAGCACAGGGAAATATCTGCTTCTAAATCCAAAACGCAGCTATCTAACAGAACGGTTGTCAATGTGCGCACTCAACTTCCAAAGATAAACCCGTGTGTGGATTCAGCAGTCTGCAAACACTTTCTCTGCAGAGTCCCAAAACAGGCGTTTTCAGCCCATTACTGGCACATGGAAGAAACAGCAGTAAGCACAGGGAAATACCTGCTTCTAAATCCAAAACGCAGCTATCTAACAGAACGGTTGTCAATGTTTGCACTCAACTTCCAGAGTTAAACCCGTGTGTGGATTCAGCAGTCTTCAAACACTTTCTCTGCAGAGTCCCAAAACAGGCGTTTTCAGCCCATTACCGGCATATGGAAGAAACAGCAGTAAGCACAGGGAAATATCTGCTTCTAAATCCAAAACGCAGCTATCTAACAGAACGGTTGTCAATGTGTGCACTCAACTTCCAGAGTTAAACCCGTGTGTGGATTCCGCAGTCTGCAAACACTTTCTCTGCAGAGTCTCAAAACAGGCGTTTTCAGCCCATTACCGGCATATGGAAGAAACAGCAGTAAGCACAGGGAAATATCTGCTTCTAAATCCAAAACGCAGCTATCTAACAGAACGGTTGTCAATGTGTGCACTCAACTTCCAGAGTTAAACCCGTGTGTGGATTCAGCAGTCTGCAAACACTTTCTCTGCAGAGTCCCAAAACAGGCGTTTTCAGCCCATTACCAGCACATGGAAGAAACAGCAGTAAGCACAGGGAAATATCTGCTTCTAAATCCAAAACGCAGCTATCTAACAGAACGGTTGTCAATGTGTGCACTCAACTTCCAGAGTTAAACCCGTGTGTGGATTTCGCAGTCTTCAAACACTTTCTCTGCAGAGTCCCAAAACAGGCGTTTTCAGCCCATTACCGGCATATGGAAGAAACAGCAGTAAGCATAGGGAAATATCTGCTTCTAAATCCAAAACGCAGCTATCTAAGAGAACGGTGGTCAATGTGTGCACTCAGCTTCCAGAGTTAAACCCGTGTGTGGATTCCGCAGTCTGCAAACACTTTCTCTGCAGAGTCCCAAAACAGGCGTTTTCAGCCCTTTACCGGCATATGGAAGAAACAGCGGTAAGCACAGGGAAATATCTGCTTCTAAATCCAAAACGCAGCTATCTAACAGAACGGTTGTCAATGTGTGCACTCAACTTCCAGAGTTAAACCCATGTGTGGATTCAGCAGTCTGCAAACACTTTCTCTGCAGAGTCCCAAAACAGGCGTTTTCAGCCCATTACCGGCATATGGAAGAAACAGCAGTAAGCACAGGGAAATATCTGCTTCTAAATCCAAAACGCAGCTATCTAACAGAACGGTTGTCAATGTGTGCACTGAACTTCCAGAGTTAAACCCGTGTGTGGATTCCGCAGTCTGCAAACACTTTCTCTGCAGAGTCCCAAAACAGGCGTTTTCAGCCCATTACCGGCATATGGAAGAAACAGCAGTAAGCACAGGGAAATATCTGCTTCTAAATCCAAAACGCAGCTATCTAACAGAACGGTTGTCAATGTGTGCACTCAACTTCCAGAATTAAACACGTGTGTGGATTCAGCAGTCTGCAAACACTTTCTCTGAAAGAGTCCCAAAACAGGCGTTTTCAGCCCATTACCGGCATATGGAAGAAACAGCAGTAAGCACAGGGAAATATCTGCTTCTAAATCCAAAACGCAGCTATGTAACAGAACGGTTGTCAATGTGTGCACTCAACTTACAGAGTTAAACTCGTGTGTGGATTCAGCAGTCTGCAAACACTTTCTCTGCAGAGTCCCAAAACAGGCGTTTTCAGCCCATTACCGGCATATGGAAGAAACAGCAGTAAGCACAGGGAAATATCTGCTTCTAAATCCAAAACGCAGCTATCTAACAGAACGGTTGTCAATGTGTGCACTCAACTTCCAGAATTAAACCCGTGTGTGGATTCAGCAGTCTGCAAACACTTTCTCTGAAAGAGTCCCAAAACAGGCGTTTTCAGCCCATTACCGGCATATGGAAGAAACAGCAGTAAGCACAGGGAAATATCTGCTTCTAAAACCAAAACGCAGCTATCTAACAGAACGGTTGTCAATGTGTGCAGTCAACTTCCAGAGTTAAACCCGTGTGTGGATTCAGCAGTCTGCAAACACTTTCTCTGCAGAGTCCCAAAACAGTTGTTTTCAGCCCATTACCGGCATATGGAAGAAAGAGCAGTAAGCTCAGGGAAATATCTGCTTCTAAATCCAAAACGCAGCTATCTAACAGAACGGTTGTCAATGTGTGCACTCAACTTCCAGAGTTAAACCCGTGTGTGGATTCAGCAGTCTGCAAACACTTTCTCTGCAGAGTCCCAAAACAGGCGTTTTCAGCCCATTACCGGCCTATGGAAGAAACAGCAGTAAGCACAGGGAAATATCTGCTTCTAAATCCAAAACGCAGCTATCTAACAGAACGGTTGTCAATGTGTGCACTCAACTTCCAGAGTTAAACCCGTGTGTGGATTCAGCAGTCTGCAAACACTTTCTCTGTAGAGTCCCAAAGCAGGCGTTTTCAGTCCATTACCGGCATATGGAAGAAACAGTAGTAAGCACAGGGAAATATCTGCTTCTAAATCGAAAACGCAGCTATCTAACAGAACGGTTGTCAATGTGTGCTCTCAACTTCTAGAATTAAACCCGTGTGTGGATTCAGCAGTCTGCAAACACTTTCTCTGCAGAGTCCCAAAACAGGCGTTTTCAGCCCATTACCGGCATATGGAAGAAACAGCAGTAAGCACAGGGAAATATCTGCTTCTAAATCCAAAACGCAGCTATCTAACAGAACGGTTGTCAATGTGTGCACTCAACTTCCAGAGGTAAACCCGTGTGTGGATTCAGCAGTCTGCAAACACTTTCTCTGCAGAGTCCCAAAACAGGCGTTTTCAGCCCATTACCGGCATATGGAAGAAACAGCAGTAAGCACAGGGAAATATCTGCTTCTAAATCCAAAACGCAGCTATCTAACAGAACGGTTGTCAATGTGTGCACTCAACTTCCAGAGTTAAACTCGTGTGTGGATTTAGCAGTCTGCAAACACTTTCTCTGCAGAGTCCCAAAACAGGCGTTTTCAGCCCATTTCCGGCCTATGGAAGAAACAGCAGTAAGCACAGGGAAATATCTGCTTCTAAATCCAAAACGCAGCTATCTAACAGAACGGTTGTCAATGTGTGCACTCAACTTCCAGAGTTAAACCCGTGTGTGGATTCAGAAGTCTGCAAACACTTTCTCTGCAGAGTCCCAAAACAGGCGTTTTCAGCCCATTACCGGCATATGGAAGAAACAGCAGTAAGCACAGGGAAATATCTGCTTCTAAATCCAAAACGCAGCTATCTAACAGAACGGTTGTCAATGTGTGCACTCAACTTCCAGAGTTAAACCCGTGTGTGGATTCAGCAGTCTGCAAACACTTTCTCTGCAGAGGCCCAAAACAGGCGTTTTCAGCCCATTACCGGCACATGGAAGAAACAGCAGTAAGCACAGGGAAATATCTGCTTCTAAATCCAAAACGCAGCTATCTAACAGAACGGTTGTCAACGTGTGCACTCAACTTCCAGAGTTAAACCCGTGTGTGGATTCAGCAGTCTGCAAACACTTTCTCTGCAGAGACCCAAAACAGGCGTTTTCAGCCCATTACCGGCATATGGAAGAAACAGCGGTAAGCACAGGGAAATATCTGCTTCTAAATCCAAAACGCAGCTATCTAACAGAACGGTTGCCAATGTGTGCACTCAACTTCCAGAGTTAAACCCGTGTGTGGATTCCGCAGTCTGCAAACACTATCTCTGTAGAGGCCCAAAACAGGCGTTTTCAGCCCATTACCGGCACATGGAAGAAACACCAGTAAGCACAGGTAAATATCTGCTTCTAAATCCAAAACGCAGCTATCTAACAGAACGGTTGTCAATGTGTGCACTCAAATTCCAGAGTTAAACCCGTGTGTGGATTCAGCAGTCTGCAAACACTTTCTCTGCAGAGTCCCAAAGCAGGCGTTTTCAGCCCATTACCGGCATATGGAAGAAACAGCAGTAAGCACAGGGAAATATCTGCTTCTAAATCCAAAACGCAGCTATCTAACAGAACGGTTGTCAATGTGTGCACTCAACTTCCAGAGTTAAACCCGTGTGTGGATTCAGCAGTCTGCAAACACTTTCTCTGCAGAGTCCCAAAACAGGCGTTTTCAGCCCATTACCGGCATATGGAAGAAACAGCAGTAAGCACAGGGAAATATCTGCTTCTAAATCCAAAACGCAGCTATCTAACAGAACGGTTGTCAATGTGTGCACTCAACTTCCAGAATTAAACCCGTGTGTGGATTCAGCAGTCTGCAAACACTTTCTCTGAAAGAGTCCCAAAACAGGCGTTTTCAGCCCATTACCGGCATATGGAAGAAACAGCAGTAAGCACAGGGAAATATCTGCTTCTAAATCCAAAACGCAGCTATCTAACAGAACGGTTGTCAATGTGTGCACTCAACTTCCAGAGTTAAACCCGTGTGTGGATTCAGCAGTCTGCAAACACTTTCTCTGCAGAGTCCCAAAACAGGCGTTTTCAGCCCATTACCGGCATATGGAAGAAACAGCAGTAAGCACAGGGAAATATCTGCTTCTAAATCCAAAACGCAGCTATCTAACAGAACGGTTGTCAATGTGTGCACTCAACTTCCAGAGTTAAAGTCGTGTGTGGATTCAGCAGTCTGCAAACACTTTCTCTGAAAGAGTCCCAAAACAGGCGTTTTCAGCCCATTACCGGCATATGGAAGAAACAGCAGTAAGCACAGGGAAATATCTGCTTCTAAAACCAAAACGCAGCTATCTAACAGAACGGTTGTCAATGTGTGCAGTCAACTTCCAGAGTTAAACCCGTGTGTGGATTCAGCAGTCTGCAAACACTTTCTCTGCAGAGTCCCAAAACAGTTGTTTTCAGCCCATTACCGGCATATGGAAGAAAGAGCAGTAAGCTCAGGGAAATATCTGCTTCTAAATCCAAAACGCAGCTATCTAACAGAACGGTTGTCAATGTGTGCACTCAACTTCCAGAGTTAAACCCGTGTGTGGATTCAGCAGTCTGCAAACACTTTCTCTGCAGAGTCCCAAAACAGGCGTTTTCAGCCCATTACCGGCCTATGGAAGAAACAGCAGTAAGCACAGGGAAATATCTGCTTCTAAATCCAAAACGCAGCTATCTAACAGAACAGTTGTCAATGTGTGCACTCAACTTCCAGAGTTAAACCCGTGTGTGGATTCAGCAGTCTGCAAACACTTTCTCTGTAGAGTCCCAAAGCAGGCGTTTTCAGTCCATTACCGGCATATGGAAGAAACAGTAGTAAGCACAGGGAAATATCTGCTTCTAAATCGAAAACGCAGCTATCTAACAGAACGGTTGTCAATGTGTGCTCTCAACTTCTAGAATTAAACCCGTGTGTGGATTCAGCAGTCTGCAAACACTTTCTCTGCAGAGTCCCAAAACAGGCGTTTTCAGCCCATAACCGGCATATGGAAGAAACAGCAGTAAGCACAGGGAAATATCTGCTTCTAAATCCAAAACGCAGCTATGTAACAGAACGGTTGTCAATGTGTGCACTCAGCTTCCAGAGTTAAACCCGTGTGTGGATTCAGCAGTCTGCAAACACTTTCTCTGCAGAGTCCCAAAACAGGCGTTTTCAGCCCATTACCGGCATATGGAAGAAACAGCAGTAAGCACAGGGAAATATCTGCTTCTAAATCCAAAACGCAGCTATCTAACAGAACGGTTGTCAATGTGTGCACTCAACTTCCAGAGTTAAACTCGTGTGTGGATTTAGCAGTCTGCAAACACTTTCTCTGCAGAGTCCCAAAACAGGCGTTTTCAGCCCATTTCCGGCCTATGGAAGAAACAGCAGTAAGCACAGGGAAATATCTGCTTCTAAATCCAAAACGCAGCTATCTAACAGAACGGTTGTCAATGTGTGCACTCAACTTCCAGAGTTAAACCCGTGTGTGGATTCAGAAGTCTGCAAACACTTTCTCTGCAGAGTCCCAAAACAGGCGTTTTCAGCCCATTACCGGCATATGGAAGAAACAGCAGTAAGCACAGGGAAATATCTGCTTCTAAATCCAAAACGCAGCTATCTAACAGAACGGTTGTCAATGTGTGCACTCAACTTCCAGAGTTAAACCCGTGTGTGGATTCAGCAGTCTGCAAACACTTTCTCTGCAGAGGCCCAAAACAGGCGTTTTCAGCCCATTACCGGCACATGGAAGAAACAGCAGTAAGCACAGGGAAATATCTGCTTCTAAATCCAAAACGCAGCTATCTAACAGAACGGTTGTCAACGCGTGCACTCAACTTCCAGAGTTAAACCCGTGTGTGGATTCAGCAGTCTGCAAACACTTTCTCTGCAGAGACCCAAAACAGGCGTTTTCAGCCCATTACCGGCATATGGAAGAAACAGCGGTAAGCACAGGGAAATATCTGCTTCTAAATCCAAAACGCAGCTATCTAACAGAACGGTTGCCAATGTGTGCACTCAACTTCCAGAGTTAAACCCGTGTGTGGATTCCGCAGTCTGCAAACACTATCTCTGTAGAGGCCCAAAACAGGCGTTTTCAGCCCATTACCGGCACATGGAAGAAACACCAGTAAGCACAGGTAAATATCTGCTTCTAAATCCAAAACGCAGCTATCTAACAGAACGGTTGTCAATGTGTGCACTCAAATTCCAGAGTTAAACCCGTGTGTGGATTCAGCAGTCTGCAAACACTTTCTCTGCAGAGTCCCAAAGCAGGCGTTTTCAGCCCATTACCGGCATATGGAAGAAACAGCAGTAAGCACAGGGAAATATCTGCTTCTAAATCCAAAACGCAGCTATCTAACAGAACGGTTGTCAATGTGTGCACTCAACTTCCAGAGTTAAACCCGTGTGTGGATTCAGCAGTCTGCAAACACTTTCTCTGCAGAGTCCCAAAACAGGCGTTTTCAGCCCATTACCGGCATATGGAAGAAACAGCAGTAAGCACAGGGAAATATCTGCTTCTAAATCCAAAACGCAGCTATCTAACAGAACGGTTGTCAATGTGTGCACTCAACTTCCAGAATTAAACCCGTGTGTGGATTCAGCAGTCTGCAAACACTTTCTCTGAAAGAGTCCCAAAACAGGCGTTTTCAGCCCATTACCGGCATATGGAAGAAACAGCAGTAAGCACAGGGAAATATCTGCTTCTAAATCCAAAACGCAGCTATCTAACAGAACGGTTGTCAATGTGTGCACTCAACTTCCAGAGTTAAACCCGTGTGTGGATTCAGCAGTCTGCAAACACTTTCTCTGCAGAGTCCCAAAACAGGCGTTTTCAGCCCATTACCGGCATATGGAAGAAACAGCAGTAAGCACAGGGAAATATCTGCTTCTAAATCCAAAACGCAGCTATCTAACAGAACGGTTGTCAATGTGTGCACTCAACTTCCAGAGTTAAAGTCGTGTGTGGATTCAGCAGTCTGCAAACACTTTCTCTGAAAGAGTCCCAAAACAGGCGTTTTCAGCCCATTACCGGCATATGGAAGAAACAGCAGTAAGCACAGGGAAATATCTGCTTCTAAAACCAAAACGCAGCTATCTAACAGAACGGTTGTCAATGTGTGCAGTCAACTTCCAGAGTTAAACCCGTGTGTGGATTCAGCAGTCTGCAAACACTTTCTCTGCAGAGTCCCAAAACAGTTGTTTTCAGCCCATTACCGGCATATGGAAGAAAGAGCAGTAAGCTCAGGGAAATATCTGCTTCTAAATCCAAAACGCAGCTATCTAACAGAACGGTTGTCAATGTGTGCACTCAACTTCCAGAGTTAAACCCGTGTGTGGATTCAGCAGTCTGCAAACACTTTCTCTGCAGAGTCCCAAAACAGGCGTTTTCAGCCCATTACCGGCCTATGGAAGAAACAGCAGTAAGCACAGGGAAATATCTGCTTCTAAATCCAAAACGCAGCTATCTAACAGAACAGTTGTCAATGTGTGCACTCAACTTCCAGAGTTAAACCCGTGTGTGGATTCAGCAGTCTGCAAACACTTTCTCTGTAGAGTCCCAAAGCAGGCGTTTTCAGTCCATTACCGGCATATGGAAGAAACAGTAGTAAGCACAGGGAAATATCTGCTTCTAAATCGAAAACGCAGCTATCTAACAGAACGGTTGTCAATGTGTGCTCTCAACTTCTAGAATTAAACCCGTGTGTGGATTCAGCAGTCTGCAAACACTTTCTCTGCAGAGTCCCAAAACAGGCGTTTTCAGCCCATAACCGGCATATGGAAGAAACAGCAGTAAGCACAGGGAAATATCTGCTTCTAAATCCAAAACGCAGCTATCTAACAGAACGGTTGTCAATGTGTGCACTCAGCTTCCAGAGTTAAACCCGTGTGTGGATTCAGCAGTCTGCAAACACTTTCTCTGCAGAGTCCCAAAACAGGCGTTTTCAGCCCATTACCGGCATATGGAAGAAACAGCAGTAAGCACAGGGAAATATCTGCTTCTAAATCCAAAACGCAGCTATCTAACAGAACGGTTGTCAATGTGTGCACTCAACTTCCAGAGTTAAACTCGTGTGTGGATTTAGCAGTCTGCAAACACTTTCTCTGCAGAGTCCCAAAACAGGCGTTTTCAGCCCATTTCCGGCCTATGGAAGAAACAGCAGTAAGCACAGGGAAATATCTGCTTCTAAATCCAAAACGCAGCTATCTAACAGAACGGTTGTCAATGTGTGCACTCAACTTCCAGAGTTAAACCCGTGTGTGGATTCAGAAGTCTGCAAACACTTTCTCTGCAGAGTCCCAAAACAGGCGTTTTCAGCCCATTACCGGCATATGGAAGAAACAGCAGTAAGCACAGGGAAATATCTGCTTCTAAATCCAAAACGCAGCTATCTAACAGAACGGTTGTCAATGTGTGCACTCAACTTCCAGAGTTAAACCCGTGTGTGGATTCAGCAGTCTGCAAACACTTTCTCTGCAGAGGCCCAAAACAGGCGTTTTCAGCCCATTACCGGCACATGGAAGAAACAGCAGTAAGCACAGGGAAATATCTGCTTCTAAATCCAAAACGCAGCTATCTAACAGAACGGTTGTCAACGCGTGCACTCAACTTCCAGAGTTAAACCCGTGTGTGGATTCAGCAGTCTGCAAACACTTTCTCTGCAGAGACCCAAAACAGGCGTTTTCAGCCCATTACCGGCATATGGAAGAAACAGCGGTAAGCACAGGGAAATATCTGCTTCTAAATCCAAAACGCAGCTATCTAACAGAACGGTTGCCAATGTGTGCACTCAACTTCCAGAGTTAAACCCGTGTGTGGATTCCGCAGTCTGCAAACACTATCTCTGTAGAGGCCCAAAACAGGCGTTTTCAGCCCATTACCGGCACATGGAAGAAACACCAGTAAGCACACGGAAATATCTGCTTCTAAATCCAAAACGCAGCTATCTAACAGAACGGTTGTCAATGTGTGCACTCAAATTCCAGAGTTAAACCCGTGTGTGGATTCAGCAGTCTGCAAACACTTTCTCTGCAGAGTCCCAAAGCAGGCGTTTTCAGCCCATTACCGGCATATGGAAGAAACAGCAGTAAGCACAGGGAAATATCTGCTTCTAAATCCAAAACGCAGCTATCTAACAGAACGGTTGTCAATGTGTGCACTCAACTTCCAGAGTTAAACCCGTGTGTGGATTCCGCACTCTGCAAACACTTTCTCTGCAGAGTCCCAAAACAGGCGTTTTCAGGCCATTACCGGCATATGGAAGAAACAGCAGTAAGCACAGGGAAATATCTGCTTCTAAATCCAAAACGCAGCTATCTAACAGAACGGTTGTCAATGTGTGCACTCAACTTCCAGAATTAAACCCGTGTGTGGATTCAGCAGTCTGCAAACACTTTCTCTGAAAGAGTCCCAAAACAGGCGTTTTCAGCCCATTACCGGCATATGGAAGAAACAGCAGTAAGCACAGGGAAATATCTGCTTCTAAATCCAAAACGCAGCTATCTAACAGAACGGTTGTCAATGTGTGCACTCAACTTCCAGAGTTAAACCCGTGTGTGGATTCAGCAGTCTGCAAACACTTTCTCTGCAGAGTCCCAAAACAGGCGTTTTCAGCCCATTACCGGCATATGGAAGAAACAGCAGTAAGCACAGGGAAATATCTGCTTCTAAATCCAAAACGCAGCTATCTAACAGAACGGTTGTCAATGTGTGCACTCAACTTCCAGAGTTAAAGTCGTGTGTGGATTCAGCAGTCTGCAAACACTTTCTCTGAAAGAGTCCCAAAACAGGCGTTTTCAGCCCATTACCGGCATATGGAAGAAACAGCAGTAAGCACAGGGAAATATCTGCTTCTAAAACCAAAACGCAGCTATCTAACAGAACGGTTGTCAATGTGTGCAGTCAACTTCCAGAGATAAACCCGTGTGTGGATTCAGCAGTCTGCAAACACTTTCTCTGCAGAGTCCCAAAACAGTTGTTTTCAGCCCATTACCGGCATATGGAAGAAAGAGCAGTAAGCTCAGGGAAATATCTGCTTCTAAATCCAAAACGCAGCTATCTAACAGAACGGTTGTCAATGTGTGCACTCAACTTCCAGAGTTAAACCCGTGTGTGGATTCAGCAGTCTGCAAACACTTTCTCTGCAGAGTCCCAAAACAGGCGTTTTCAGCCCATTACCGGCCTATGGAAGAAACAGCAGTAAGCACAGGGAAATATCTGCTTCTAAATCCAAAACGCAGCTATCTAACAGAACGGTTGTCAATGTGTGCACTCAACTTCCAGAGTTAAACCCGTGTGTGGATTCAGCAGTCTGCAAACACTTTCTCTGTAGAGTCCCAAAGCAGGCGTTTTCAGTCCATTACCGGCATATGGAAGAAACAGTAGTAAGCACAGGGAAATATCTGCTTCTAAATCGAAAACGCAGCTATCTAACAGAACGGTTGTCAATGTGTGCTCTCAACTTCTAGAATTAAACCCGTGTGTGGATTCAGCAGTCTGCAAACACTTTCTCTGCAGAGTCCCAAAACAGGCGTTTTCAGCCCATTACCGGCATATGGAAGAAACAGCAGTAAGCACAGGGAAATATCTGCTTCTAAATCCAAAACGCAGCTATCTAACAGAACGGTTGTCAATGTGTGCACTCAACTTCCAGAGTTAAACCCGTGTGTGGATTCAGCAGTCTGCAAACACTTTCTCTGCAGAGTCCCAAAACAGGCGTTTTCAGCCCATTACCGGCATATGGAAGAAACAGCAGTAAGCACAGGGAAATATCTGCTTCTAAATCCAAAACGCAGCTATCTAACAGAACGGTTGTCAATGTGTGCACTCAACTTCCAGAGTTAAACTCGTGTGTGGATTTAGCAGTCTGCAAACACTTTCTCTGCAGAGTCCCAAAACAGGCGTTTTCAGCCCATTTCCGGCCTATGGAAGAAACAGCAGTAAGCACAGGGAAATATCTGCTTCTAAATCCAAAACGCAGCTATCTAACAGAACGGTTGTCAATGTGTGCACTCAAATTCCAGAGTTAAACCCGTGTGTGGATTCAGCAGTCTGCAAACACTTTCTCTGCAGAGTCCCAAAACAGTTGTTTTCAGCCCATTACCGGCATATGGAAGAAAGAGCAGTAAGCTCAGGGAAATATCTGCTTCTAAATCCAAAACGCAGCTATCTAACAGAACGGTTGTCAATGTGTGCACTCAAATTCCAGATTTAAACCCGTGTGTGGATTCAGCAGTCTGCAAACACTTTCTCTGCAGAGTCCCAAAACAGGCGTTTTCAGCCCATTACCGGCCTATGGAAGAAACAGCAGTAAGCACAGGGAAATATCTGCTTCTAAATCCAAAACGCAGCTATCTAACAGAACGGTTGTCAATGTGTGCACTCAACTTCCAGAGTTAAACCCGTGTGTGGATTCAGCAGTCTGCAAACACTTTCTCTGTAGAGTCCCAAAGCAGGCGTTTTCAGTCCATTACCGGCATATGGAAGAAACAGTAGTAAGCACAGGGAAATATCTGCTTCTAAATCGAAAACGCAGCTATCTAACAGAACGGTTGTCAATGTGTGCTCTCAACTTCTAGAATTAAACCCGTGTGTGGATTCAGCAGTCTGCAAACACTTTCTCTGCAGAGTCCCAAAACAGGCGTTTTCAGCCCATAACCGGCATATGGAAGAAACAGCAGTAAGCACAGGGAAATATCTGCTTCTAAATCCAAAACGCAGCTATCTAACAGAACGGTTGTCAATGTGTGCACTCAACTTCCAGAGTTAAACCCGTGTGTGGATTCAGCAGTCTGCAAACACTTTCTCTGCAGAGTCCCAAAACAGGCGTTTTCAGCCCATTACCGGCATATGGAAGAAACAGCAGTAAGCACAGGGAAATATCTGCTTCTAAATCCAAAACGCAGCTATCTAACAGAACGGTTGTCAATGTGTGCACTCAACTTCCAGAGTTAAACTCGTGTGTGGATTTAGCAGTCTGCAAACACTTTCTCTGCAGAGTCCCAAAACAGGCGTTTTCAGCCCATTTCCGGCCTATGGAAGAAACAGCAGTAAGCACAGGGAAATATCTGCTTCTAAATCCAAAACGCAGCTATCTAACAGAACGGTTGTCAATGTGTGCACTCAACTTCCAGAGTTAAACCCGTGTGTGGATTCAGAAGTCTGCAAACACTTTCTCTGCAGAGTCCCAAAACAGGCGTTTTCAGCCCATTACCGGCATATGGAAGAAACAGCAGTAAGCACAGGGAAATATCTGCTTCTAAATCCAAAACGCAGCTATCTAACAGAACGGTTGTCAATGTGTGCACTCAACTTCCAGAGTTAAACCCGTGTGTGGATTCAGCAGTCTGCAAACACTTTCTCTGCAGAGGCCCAAAACAGGCGTTTTCAGCCCATTACCGGCACATGGAAGAAACAGCAGTAAGCACAGGGAAATATCTGCTTCTAAATCCAAAACGCAGCTATCTAACAGAACGGTTGTCAACGTGTGCACTCAACTTCCAGAGTTAAACCCGTGTGTGGATTCAGCAGTCTGCAAACACTTTCTCTGCAGAGACCCAAAACAGGCGTTTTCAGCCCATTACCGGCATATGGAAGAAACAGCGGTAAGCACAGGGAAATATCTGCTTCTAAATCCAAAACGCAGCTATCTAACAGAACGGTTGCCAATGTGTGCACTCAACTTCCAGAGTTAAACCCGTGTGTGGATTCCGCAGTCTGCAAACACTATCTCTGTAGAGGCCCAAAACAGGCGTTTTCAGCCCATTACCGGCACATGGAAGAAACACCAGTAAGCACACGGAAATATCTGCTTCTAAATCCAAAACGCAGCTATCTAACAGAACGGTTGTCAATGTGTGCACTCAAATTCCAGAGTTAAACCCGTGTGTGGATTCAGCAGTCTGCAAACACTTTCTCTGCAGAGTCCCAAAGCAGGCGTTTTCAGCCCATTACCGGCATATGGAAGAAACAGCAGTAAGCACAGGGAAATATCTGCTTCTAAATCCAAAACGCAGCTATCTAACAGAACGGTTGTCAATGTGTGCACTCAACTTCCAGAGTTAAACCCGTGTGTGGATTCCGCAGTCTGCAAACACTTTCTCTGCAGAGTCCCAAAACAGGCGTTTTCAGGCCATTACCGGCATATGGAAGAAACAGCAGTAAGCACAGGGAAATATCTGCTTCTAAATCCAAAACGCAGCTATCTAACAGAACGGTTGTCAATGTGTGCACTCAACTTCCAGAATTAAACCCGTGTGTGGATTCAGCAGTCTGCAAACACTTTCTCTGAAAGAGTCCCAAAACAGGCGTTTTCAGCCCATTACCGGCATATGGAAGAAACAGCAGTAAGCACAGGGAAATATCTGCTTCTAAATCCAAAACGCAGCTATCTAACAGAACGGTTGTCAATGTGTGCACTCAACTTCCAGAGTTAAACCCGTGTGTGGATTCAGCAGTCTGCAAACACTTTCTCTGCAGAGTCCCAAAACAGGCGTTTTCAGCCCATTACCGGCATATGGAAGAAACAGCAGTAAGCACAGGGAAATATCTGCTTCTAAATCCAAAACGCAGCTATCTAACAGAACGGTTGTCAATGTGTGCACTCAACTTCCAGAGTTAAAGTCGTGTGTGGATTCAGCAGTCTGCAAACACTTTCTCTGAAAGAGTCCCAAAACAGGCGTTTTCAGCCCATTACCGGCATATGGAAGAAACAGCAGTAAGCACAGGGAAATATCTGCTTCTAAAACCAAAACGCAGCTATCTAACAGAACGGTTGTCAATGTGTGCAGTCAACTTCCAGAGTTAAACCCGTGTGTGGATTCAGCAGTCTGCAAACACTTTCTCTGCAGAGTCCCAAAACAGTTGTTTTCAGCCCATTACCGGCATATGGAAGAAAGAGCAGTAAGCTCAGGGAAATATCTGCTTCTAAATCCAAAACGCAGCTATCTAACAGAACGGTTGTCAATGTGTGCACTCAACTTCCAGAGTTAAACCCGTGTGTGGATTCAGCAGTCTGCAAACACTTTCTCTGCAGAGTCCCAAAACAGGCGTTTTCAGCCCATTACCGGCCTATGGAAGAAACAGCAGTAAGCACAGGGAAATATCTGCTTCTAAATCCAAAACGCAGCTATCTAACAGAACGGTTGTCAATGTGTGCACTCAACTTCCAGAGTTAAACCCGTGTGTGGATTCAGCAGTCTGCAAACACTTTCTCTGTAGAGTCCCAAAGCAGGCGTTTTCAGTCCATTACCGGCATATGGAAGAAACAGTAGTAAGCACAGGGAAATATCTGCTTCTAAATCGAAAACGCAGCTATCTAACAGAACGGTTGTCAATGTGTGCTCTCAACTTCTAGAATTAAACCCGTGTGTGGATTCAGCAGTCTGCAAACACTTTCTCTGCAGAGTCCCAAAACAGGCGTTTTCAGCCCATTACCGGCATATGGAAGAAACAGCAGTAAGCACAGGGAAATATCTGCTTCTAAATCCAAAACGCAGCTATCTAACAGAACGGTTGTCAATGTGTGCACTCAACTTCCAGAGTTAAACCCGTGTGTGGATTCAGCAGTCTGCAAACACTTTCTCTGCAGAGTCCCAAAACAGGCGTTTTCAGCCCATTACCGGCATATGGAAGAAACAGCAGTAAGCACAGGGAAATATCTGCTTCTAAATCGAAAACGCAGCTATCTAACAGAACGGTTGTCAATGTGTGCACTCAACTTCCAGAGTTAAACTCGTGTGTGGATTTAGCAGTCTGCAAGCACTTTCTCTGCAGAGTCCCAAAACAGGCGTTTTCAGCCCATTTCCGGCCTATGGAAGAAACAGCAGTAAGCACAGGGAAATATCTGCTTCTAAATCCAAAACGCAGCTATCTAACAGAACGGTTGTCAATGTGTGCACTCAACTTCCAGAGTTAAACCCGTGTGTGGATTCAGAAGTCTGCAAACACTTTCTCTGCAGAGTCCCAAAACAGGCGTTTTCAGCCCATTACCGGCATATGGAAGAAACAGCAGTAAGCACAGGGAAATATCTGCTTCTAAATCCAAAACACAGCTATCTAACAGAACGGCTGTCAATGTGTGCACTCAACTTCCAGAGTTAAACCCGTGTGTGGATTCCGCAGTCTGCAAACACTTTCTCTGCAGAGGCCCAAAACAGGCGTTTTCAGCCCATTACCGGCACATGGAAGAAACAGCAGTAAGCACAGGGAAATATCTGCTTCTAAATCCAAAACGCAGCTATCTAACAGAACGGTTGTCAACGTGTGCACTCAACTTCCAGAGTTAAACCCGTGTGTGGATTCAGCAGTCTGCAAACACTTTCTCTGCAGAGACCCAAAACAGGCGTTTTCAGCCCATTACCGGCATATGGAAGAAACAGCGGTAAGCACAGGGAAATATCTGCTTCTAAATCCAAAACGCAGCTATCTAACAGAACGGTTGCCAATGTGTGCACTCAACTTCCAGAGTTAAACCCGTGTGTGGATTCCGCAGTCTGCAAACACTATCTCTGTAGAGGCCCAAAACAGGCGTTTTCAGCCCATTACCGGCACATGGAAGAAACACCAGTAAGCACACGTAAATATCTGCTTCTAAATCCAAAACGCAGCTATCTAACAGAACGGTTGTCAATGTGTGCACTCAAATTCCAGAGTTAAACCCGTGTGTGGATTCAGCAGTCTGCAAACACTTTCTCTGCAGAGTCCCAAAGCAGGCGTTTTCAGCCCATTACCGGCATATGGAAGAAACAGCAGTAAGCACAGGGAAATATCTGCTTCTAAATCCAAAACGCAGCTGTCTAACAGAACGGTTGTCAATGTGTGCACTCAACTTCCAGAGTTAAACCCGTGTGTGGATTCCGCAGTCTGCAAACACTTTCTCTGCAGAGTCCCAAAACAGGCGTTTTCAGGCCATTACCGGCATATGGAAGAAACAGCAGTAAGCACAGGGAAATATCTGCTTCTAAATCCAAAACGCAGCTATCTAACAGAACGGTTGTCAATGTGTGCACTCAACTTCCAGAATTAAACCCATGTGTGGATTCAGCAGTCTGCAAACACTTTCTCTGAAAGAGTCCCAAAACAGGCGTTTTCAGCCCATTACCGGCATACGGAAGAAACAGCAGTAAGCACAGGGAAATATCTGCTTCTAAATCCAAAACGCAGCTATCTAACAGAACGGTTGTCAATGTGTGCACTCAACTTCCAGAGTTAAACCCGTGTGTGGATTCAGCAGTCTGCAAACACTTTCTCTGCAGAGTCCCAAAACAGGCGTTTTCAGCCCATTACCGGCATATGGAAGAAACAGCAGTAAGCACAGGGAAATATCTGCTTCTAAATCCAAAACGCAGCTATCTAACAGAACGGTTGTCAATGTGTGCACTCAACTTCCAGAGTTAAAGTCGTGTGTGGATTCAGCAGTCTGCAAACACTTTCTCTGAAAGAGTCCCAAAACAGGCGTTTTCAGCCCATTACCGGCATATGGAAGAAACAGCAGTAAGCACAGGGAAATATCTGCTTCTAAAACCAAAACGCAGCTATCTAACAGAACGGTTCTCAATGTGTGCAGTCAACTTCCAGAGTTAAACCCGTGTGTGGATTCAGCAGTCTGCAAACACTTTCTCTGCAGAGTCCCAAAACAGTTGTTTTCAGCCCATTACCGGCATATGGAAGAAAGAGCAGTAAGCTCAGGGAAATATCTGCTTCTAAATCCAAAACGCAGCTATCTAACAGAACGGTTGTCAATGTGTGCACTCAACTTCCAGAGTTAAAGTCGTGTGTGGATTCAGCAGTCTGCAAACACTTTCTCTGCAGAGTCCCAAAACAGGCGTTTTCAGCCCATTACCGGCATATGGAAGAAACAGCAGTAAGCACAGGGAAATATCCGCTTCTAAAACCAAAACGCAGCTATCTAACAGAACGGTTGTCAATGTGTGCACTCAACTTCCAGAATTAAACCAGTGTGTGGATTCAGCAGTCTGCAAACACTTTCTCTGCAGAGTCCCAATACAGGCGTTTTAAACCCATTACCGGCATATGGAAGAAACAGCAGTAAGCACAGGGAAATATCTGCTTCTAAATCCAAAACGCAGCTTTCTAACAGAAAGGTTGTCAATGTGTGCACTCAACTTCCAGAGTTAAACCCGTGTGTGGATTCCGCAGTCTGCAAACACTTTCTCTGCAGAGTCCCAAAACAGGCGTTTTCAGCCCATTACCGGCATATGGAAGAAACAGCAGTAAGCACAGGGAAATATCTGCTTCTAAATCCAAAACGCAGCTATCTAACAGAACGGTTGTCAATGTGTGCACTCAACTTCCAGAGTTAAACCCATGTGTGGATTCAGCAGTCTGCAAACACTTTCTCTGTAGAGTCCCAAAGCAGGCGATTTCAGTCCATTACCGGCATATGGAAGAAACAGCAGTAAGCACAGGGAAATATCTGGTCCTAAATCCAAAACGCAGCTATCTAACAGAACGGTTGTCAATGTGTGCACTCAACTTCCAGAGTTAAACCCGTGTGTGGATTCCGCAGTCTGCAAACACTTTCTCTGCAGAGCCCCAAAACAGGCGTTTTCAGCCCATTACCGGCATATGGAAGAAACAGCAGTAAGCACAGGGAAATATCTGCTTCTAAATCCAAAACGCAGCTATCTAACAGAACGGTTGTCAATGTGTGCACTCAACTTCCAGAGTTAAACCCGTGTGTGGATTCAGCAGTCTGCAAACACTTTCTCTGCAGAGTCCCAAAACAGGTGTTTTCAGCCCATTACCGGCATATGGAAGAAAGAGCAGTAAGCTCAGGGAAATATCTGCTTCTAAATCCAAAACGCAGCTATCTATCAGAACGGTTGTCAATGTGTGCACTCAACTTCCAGAGTGAAACCCGTGTGTGGATTCAGCAGTCTGCAAACACTTTCTCTGCAGAGTCCCAAAACAGGCGTTTTCAGCCCATTACCGCCATATGGAAGAAACAGCAGTAAGCACAGGGAAATATCCGCTTCTAAATCCAAAACGCAGCTATCTAACAGAACGGTTGTCAATGTGTGCACTCAACTTCCACAATTAAACCCGTGTGTGGATTCAGCAGTCTGCAAACACTTTCTCTGCAGAGTCCCAATACAGGCGTTTTCAACCCATTACCGGCATATGGAAGAAACAGCAGTAAGCACAGGGAAATATCTGCTTCTAAATCCAAAACGCAGCTATCTAACAGAACGGTTGTCAATGTGTGCACTCAACTTCCAGAGTTAAACCCGTGTGTGGATTCCGCAGTCTGTAAACACTTTCTCTGCAGAGTCCCAAAACAGGCGATTTCAGCCCATTACCGGCATATGGAAGAAACAGCAGGAAGCACAGGGAAATACCTGCTTCTAAATCCAAAACGCAGCTATCTAACAGAACGGTTGTCAATGTGTGCACTCAACTTCCAGAGTGAAACCCGTGTGTGGATTCCGCAGTCTGCAAACACTTTCTCTGCAGATTCCCAAAACAGGCGTTTTCAGCCCATTACCGGCATATGGAAGAAACAGCAGTAAGCACAGGGAAATATCTGCTTCTAAATCCAAAACGCAGCTATCTAACAGAACGGTTGTCAATGTGCGCACTCAACTTCCAAAGATAAACCCGTGTGTGGATTCAGCAGTCTGCAAACACTTTCTCTGCAGAGACCCAAAACAGGCGTTTTCAGCCCATTACTGGCACATGGAAGAAACAGCAGTAAGCACAGGGAAATACCTGCTTCTAAATCCAAAACGCAGCTATCTAACAGAACGGTTGTCAATGTTTGCACTCAACTTCCAGAGTTAAACCCGTGTGTGGATTCAGCAGTCTTCAAACACTTTCTCTGCAGAGTCCCAAAACAGGCGTTTTCAGCCCATTACCGGCATATGGAAGAAACAGCAGTAAGCACAGGGAAATATCTGCTTCTAAATCCAAAACGCAGCTATCTAACAGAACGGTTGTCAATGTGTGCACTCAACTTCCAGAGTTAAACCCGTGTGTGGATTCCGCAGTCTGCAAACACTTTCTCTGCAGAGTCTCAAAACAGGCGTTTTCAGCCCATTACCGGCATATGGAAGAAACAGCAGTAAGCACAGGGAAATATCTGCTTCTAAATCCAAAACGCAGCTATCTAACAGAACGGTTGTCAATGTGTGCACTCAACTTCCAGAGTTAAACCCGTGTGTGGATTCAGCAGTCTGCAAACACTTTCTCTGCAGAGTCCCAAAACAGGCGTTTTCAGCCCATTACCGGTATATGGAAGAAACAGCAGTAAGCACAGGGAAATATCTGCTTCTAAATCCAAAACGCAGCTATCTAACAGAACGGTTGTCAATGTGTGCACTCAACTTCCAGAGTTAAACCCGTGTGTGGATTTCGCAGTCTTCAAACACTTTCTCTGCAGAGTCCCAAAACAGGCGTTTTCAGCCCATTACCGGCATATGGAAGAAACAGCAGTAAGCACAGGGAAATATCTGCTTCTAAATCCAAAACGCAGCTATCTAAGAGAACGGTGGTCAATGTGTGCACTCAGCTTCCAGAGTTAAACCCGTGTGTGGATTCCGCAGTCTGCAAACACTTTCTCTTCAGAGTCCCAAAACAGGCGTTTTCAGCCCTTTACCGGCATATGGAAGAAACAGCAGTAAGTACAGGGAAATATCTGCTTCTAAATCCAAAACGCAGCTATCTAACAGAACGGTTGTCAATGTGTGCACTCAACTTCCAGAGTTAAACCCATGTGTGGATTCAGCAGTCTGCAAACACTTTCTCTGCAGAGTCCCAAAACAGGCGTTTTCAGCCCATTACCGGCATATGGAAGAAACAGCAGTAAGCACAGGGAAATATCTGCTTCTAAATCCAAAACGCAGCTATCTAACAGAATGGTTGTCAATGTGTGCACTCAACTTCCAGAGGTAAACCCGTGTGTGGATTCAGCAGTCTGCAAACACTTTCTCTGCAGAGTCCCAAAACAGGCGTTTTCAGCCCATTACCGGCAAATGGAAGAAACAGCAGTCAGCACAGGGAAATATCTGCTTCTAAATCCAAAACGCAGCTATCTAACAGAACGGTTGTCAATGTGTGCACTCAACTTCCAGAATTAAACCCGTGTGTGGATTCAGCAGTCTGCAAACACTTTCTCTGAAAGAGTCCCAAAAGAGGCGTTTTCAGCCCATTACCGGCATATGGAAGAAACAGCAGTAAGCACAGGGAAATATCTGCTTCTAAAACCAAAACGCAGCTTTATAACAGAACGGTTGTCAATGTGTGCAGTCAACTTCCAGAGTTAAACCCGTGTGTGGATTCAGCAGTCTGCAAACACTTTCTCTGCAGAGTCCCAAAACAGTTGTTTTCAGCCCATTACCGGCATATGGAAGAAAGAGCAGTAAGCTCAGGGAAATATCTGCTTCTAAATCCAAAACGCAGCTATCTAACAGAACGGTTGTCAATGTGTGCACTCAACTTCCAGAGTTAAACCCGTGTGTGGATTCAGCAGTCTGCAAACACTTTCTCTGCAGAGTCCCAAAACAGGCGTTTTCAGCCCATTACCGGCCTATGGAAGAAACAGCAGTAAGCACAGGGAAATATCTGCTTCTAAATCCAAAACGCAGCTATCTAACAGAACGGTTGTCAATGTGTGCACTCAACTTCCAGAGTTAAACCCGTGTGTGGATTCAGCAGTCTGCAAACACTTTCTCTGTAGAGTCCCAAAGCAGGCGTTTTCAGTCCATTACCGGCATATGGAAGAAACAGTAGTAAGCACAGGGAAATATCTGCTTCTAAATCGAAAACGCAGCTATCTAACAGAACGGTTGTCAATGTGTGCTCTCAACTTCTAGAAATAAACCCGTGTGTGGATTCAGCAGTCTGCAAACACTTTCTCTGCAGAGTCCCAAAAACAGGCGATTTCAGCCCATTACCGGCATATGGAAGAAACAGCAGTAAGCACAGGGAAATATCTGCTTCTAAATCCAAAACGGAGCTATCTAACAGAACGGTTGTCAATGTGTGCACTCAACTTCCAGAGTTAAACCCGTGTGTGGATTCAGCAGTCTGCAAACACTTTCTCTGCAGAGTCCCAAAACAGGCGTTTTCAGCCCATTACCGGCATATGGAAGAAACAGCAGTAAGCACAGGGAAATATCTGCTTCTAAATCGAAAACGCAGCTATCTAACAGAACGGTTGTCAATGTGTGCACTCAACTTCCAGAGTTAAACACGTGTGTGGATTTAGCAGTCTGCAAACGCTTTCTCTGCAGAGTCCCAAAACAGGCGTTTTCAGCCCATTTCCGGCCTATGGAAGAAACAGCAGTAAGCACAGGGAAATATCTGCTTCTAAATCCAAAACGCAGCTATCTAACAGAACGGTTGTCAATGTGTGCACTCAACTTCCAGAGTTAAACCCGTGTGTGGATTCAGAAGTCTGCAAACACTTTCTCTGCAGAGTCCCAAAACAGGCGTTTTCAGCCCATTACCGGCATATGGAAGAAACAGCAGTAAGCACAGGGAAATATCTGCTTCTAAATCCAAAACGCAGCTATCTAACAGAACGGTTGTCAATGTGTGCACTCAACTTCCAGAGTTAAACCCGTGTGTGGATTCCGCAGTCTGCAAACACTTTCTCTGCAGAGGCCCAAAACAGGCGTTTTCAGCCCATTACCGGCACATGGAAGAAACAGCAGTAAGTACAGGGAAATATCTGCTTCTAAATCCAAAACGCAGCTATCTAACAGAACGGTTGTCAACGTGTGCACTCAACTTCCAGAGTTAAACCCGTGTGTGGATTCAGCAGTCTGCAAACACTTTCTCTGCAGAGACCCAAAACAGGCGTTTTCAGCCCATTACCGGCATATGGAAGAAACAGCGGTAAGCACAGGGAAATATCTGCTTCTAAATCCAAAACGCAGCTATCTAACAGAACGGTTGCCAATGTGTGCACTCAACTTCCAGAGTTAAACCCGTGTGTGGATTCCGCAGTCTGCAAACACTATCTCTGTAGAGGCCCAAAACAGGCGTTTTCAGCCCATTACCGGCACATGGAAGAAACACCAGTAAGCACACGTAAATATCTGCTTCTAAATCCAAAACGCAGCTATCTAACAGAACGGTTGTCAATGTGTGCACTCAAATTCCAGAGTTAAACCCGTGTGTGGATTCAGCAGTCTGCAAACACTTTCTCTGCAGAGTCCCAAAGCAGGCGTTTTCAGCCCATTACCGGCATATGGAAGAACCAGCAGTAAGCACAGGGAAATATCTGCTTCTAAATCCAAAACGCAGCTATCTAACAGAACGGTTGTCAATGTGTGCACTCAACTTCCAGAGTTAAACCCGTGTGTGGATTCAGCAGTCTGCAAACACTTTCTCTGCAGAGTCCCAAAACAGGCGTTTTCAGCCCATTACCGGCATAAGGAAGAAACAGCAGTAAGCACAGGGAAATATCTGCTTCTAAATCCAAAACGCAGCTATCTAACAGAACGGTTGTCAATGTGTGCACTCAACTTCCAGAATTAAACCCGTGTGTGGATTCAGCAGTCTGCAAACACTTTCTCTGAAAGAGTCCCAAAACAGGCGTTTTCAGCCCATTACCGGCATATGGAAGAAACAGCAGTAAGCACAGGGAAATATCTGCTTCTAAATCCAAAACGCAGCTATCTAACAGAACGGTTGTCAATGTGTGCACTCAACTTCCAGAGTTAAACCCGTGTGTGGATTCAGCAGTCTGCAAACACTTTCTCTGCAGAGTCCCAAAACAGGCGTTTTCAGCCCATTACCGGCATATGGAAGAAACAGCAGTAAGCACAGGGAAATATCTGCTTCTAAATCCAAAACGCAGCTATCTAACAGAACGGTTGTCAATGTGTGCACTCAACTTCCAGAGTTAAACCCGTGTGTGGATTCCGCAGTCTGCAAACACTTTCTCTGCAGAGTCTCAAAACAGGCGTTTTCAGCCCATTACCGGCATATGGAAGAAACAGCAGTAAGCAAAGGGAAATATCTGCTTCTAAATCCAAAACGCAGTTATCTAACAGAACGGTTGTCAATGTGTGCACTCAACTTCCAGAGTTAAACCCGTGTGTGGATTCAGCAGTCTGCAAACACTTTCTCTGCAGAGTCCCAAAACAGGCGTTTTCAGCCCATTACCAGTATATGGAAGAAACAGCAGTAAGCACAGGGAAATATCTGCTTCTAAATCCAAAACGCAGCTATCTAACAGAACGGTTGTCAATGTGTGCACTCAACTTCCAGAGTTAAACCCGTGTGTGGATTTCGCAGTCTTCAAACACTTTCTCTGCAGAGTCCCAAAACAGGCGTTTTCAGCCCATTACCGGCATATGGAAGAAACAGCAGTAAGCACAGGGAAATATCTGCTTCTAAATCCAAAACGCAGCTATCTAACAGAACGGTTGTCAACGTGTGCACTCAACTTCCAGAGTTAAACCCGTGTGTGGATTCAGCAGTCTGCAAACACTTTCTCTGCAGAGACCCAAAACAGGCGTTTTCAGCCCATTACCGGCATATGGAAGAAACAGCGGTAAGCACAGGGAAATATCTGCTTCTAAATCCAAAACGCAGCTATCTAACAGAACGGTTGCCAATGTGTGCACTCAACTTCCAGAGTTAAACCCGTGTGTGGATTCCGCAGTCTGCAAACACTATCTCTGTAGAGGCCCAAAACAGGCGTTTTCAGCCCATTACCGGCACATGGAAGAAACACCAGTAAGCACACGTAAATATCTGCTTCTAAATCCAAAACGCAGCTATCTAACAGAACGGTTGTCAATGTGTGCACTCAAATTCCAGAGTTAAACCCGTGTGTGGATTCAGCAGTCTGCAAACACTTTCTCTGCAGAGTCCCAAAGCAGGCGTTTTCAGCCCATTACCGGCATATGGAAGAACCAGCAGTAAGCACAGGGAAATATCTGCTTCTAAATCCAAAACGCAGCTATCTAACAGAACGGTTGTCAATGTGTGCACTCAACTTCCAGAGTTAAACCCGTGTGTGGATTCCGCAGTCTGCAAACACTTTCTCTGCAGAGTCCCAAAACAGGCGTTTTCAGCCCATTACCGGCATAAGGAAGAAACAGCAGTAAGCACAGGGAAATATCTGCTTCTAAATCCAAAACGCAGCTATCTAACAGAACGGTTGTCAATGTGTGCACTCAACTTCCAGAATTAAACCCGTGTGTGGATTCAGCAGTCTGCAAACACTTTCTCTGAAAGAGTCCCAAAACAGGCGTTTTCAGCCCATTACCGGCATATGGAAGAAACAGCAGTAAGCACAGGGAAATATCTGCTTCTAAATCCAAAACGCAGCTATCTAACAGAACGGTTGTCAATGTGTGCACTCAACTTCCAGAGTTAAACCCGTGGGTGGATTCAGCAGTCTGCAAACACTTTCTCTGCAGAGTCCCAAAACAGGCGTTTTCAGCCCATTACCGGCATATGGAAGAAACAGCAGTAAGCACAGGGAAATATCTGCTTCTAAATCCAAAACGCAGCTATCTAACAGAACGGTTGTCAATGTGTGCACTCAACTTCCAGAGTTAAACCCGTGTGTGGATTCCGCAGTCTGCAAACACTTTCTCTGCAGAGTCTCAAAACAGGCGTTTTCAGCCCATTACCGGCATATGGAAGAAACAGCAGTAAGCACAGGGAAATATCTGCTTCTAAATCCAAAACGCAGCTATCTAACAGAACGGTTGTCAATGTGTGCACTCAACTTCCAGAGTTAAACCCGTGTGTGGATTCAGCAGTCTGCAAACACTTTCTCTGCAGAGTCCCAAAACAGGCGTTTTCAGCCCATTACCGGTATATGGAAGAAACAGCAGTAAGCACAGGGAAATATCTGCTTCTAAATCCAAAACGCAGCTATCTAACAGAACGGTTGTCAATGTGTGCACTCAACTTCCAGAGTTAAACCCGTGTGTGGATTTCGCAGTCTTCAAACACTTTCTCTGCAGAGTCCCAAAACAGGCGTTTTCAGCCCATTACCGGCATATGGAAGAAACAGCAGTAAGCACAGGGAAATATCTGCTTCTAAATCCAAAACGCAGCTATCTAAGAGAACGGTGGTCAATGTGTGCACTCAGCTTCCAGAGTTAAACCCGTGTGTGGATTCCGCAGTCTGCAAACACTTTCTCTTCAGAGTCCCAAAACAGGCGTTTTCAGCCCTTTACCGGCATATGGAAGAAACAGCAGTAAGTACAGGGAAATATCTGCTTCTAAATCCAAAACGCAGCTATCTAACAGAACGGTTGTCAATGTGTGCACTCAACTTCCAGAGTTAAACCCATGTGTGGATTCAGCAGTCTGCAAACACTTTCTCTGCAGAGTCCCAAAACAGGCGTTTTCAGCCCATTACCGGCATATGGAAGAAACAGCAGTAAGCACAGGGAAATATCTGCTTCTAAATCCAAAACGCAGCTATCAAACAGAATGGTTGTCAATGTGTGCACTCAACTTCCAGAGGTAAACCCGTGTGTGGATTCAGCAGTCTGCAAACACTTTCTCTGCAGAGTCCCAAAACAGGCGTTTTCAGCCCATTACCGGCAAATGGAAGAAACAGCAGTAAGCACAGGGAAATATCTGCTTCTAAATCCAAAACGCAGCTATCTAACAGAACGGTTGTCAATGTGTGCACTCAACTTCCAGAATTAAACCCGTGTGTGGATTCAGCAGTCTGCAAACACTTTCTCTGAAAGAGTCCCAAAACAGGCGTTTTCAGCCCATTACCGGCATATGGAAGAAACAGCAGTAAGCACAGGGAAATATCTGCTTCTAAAACCAAAACGCAGCTTTCTAACAGAACGGTTGTCAATGTGTGCAGTCAACTTCCAGAGTTAAACCCGTGTGTGGATTCAGCAGTCTGCAAACACTTTCTCTGCAGAGTCCCAAAACAGTTGTTTTCAGCCCATTACCGGCATATGGAAGAAAGAGCAGTAAGCTCAGGGAAATATCTGCTTCTAAATCCAAAACGCAGCTATCTAACAGAACGGTTGTCAATGTGTGCACTCAACTTCCAGAGTTAAACCCGTGTGTGGATTCAGCAGTCTGCAAACACTTTCTCTGCAGAGTCCCAAAACAGGCGTTTTCAGCCCATTACCGGCCTATGGAAGAAACAGCAGTAAGCACAGGGAAATATCTGCTTCTAAATCCAAAACGCAGCTATCTAACAGAACGGTTGTCAATGTGTGCACTCAACTTCCAGAGTTAAACCCGTGTGTGGATTCAGCAGTCTGCAAACACTTTCTCTGTAGAGTCCCAAAGCAGGCGTTTTCAGTCCATTACCGGCATATGGAAGAAACAGTAGTAAGCACAGGGAAATATCTGCTTCTAAATCGAAAACGCAGCTATCTAACAGAACGGTTGTCAATGTGTGCTCTCAACTTCTAGAAATAAACCCGTGTGTGGATTCAGCAGTCTGCAAACACTTTCTCTGCAGAGTCCCAAAAACAGGCGATTTCAGCCCATTACCGGCATATGGAAGAAACAGCAGTAAGCACAGGGAAATATCTGCTTCTAAATCCAAAACGGAGCTATCTAACAGAACGGTTGTCAATGTGTGCACTCAACTTCCAGAGTTAAACCCGTGTGTGGATTCAGCAGTCTGCAAACACTTTCTCTGCAGAGTCCCAAAACAGGCGTTTTCAGCCCATTACCGGCATATGGAAGAAACAGCAGTAAGCACAGGGAAATATCTGCTTCTAAATTGAAAACGCAGCTATCTAACAGAACGGTTGTCAATGTGTGCACTCAACTTCCAGAGTTAAACACGTGTGTGGATTTAGCAGTCTGCAAACGCTTTCTCTGCAGAGTCCCAAAACAGGCGTTTTCAGCCCATTTCCGGCCTATGGAAGAAACAGCAGTAAGCACAGGGAAATATCTGCTTCTAAATCCAAAACGCAGCTATCTAACAGAACGGTTGTCAATGTGTGCACTCAACTTCCAGAGTTAAACCCGTGTGTGGATTCAGAAGTCTGCAAACACTTTCTCTGCAGAGTCCCAAAACAGGCGTTTTCAGCCCATTACCGGCATATGGAAGAAACAGCAGTAAGCACAGGGAAATATCTGCTTCTAAATCCAAAACGCAGCTATCTAACAGAACGGTTGTCAATGTGTGCACTCAACTTCCAGAGTTAAACCCGTGTGTGGATTCCGCAGTCTGCAAACACTTTCTCTGCAGAGGCCCAAAACAGGCGTTTTCAGCCCATTACCGGCACATGGAAGAAACAGCAGTAAGCACAGGGAAATATCTGCTTCTAAATCCAAAACGCAGCTATCTAACAGAACGGTTGTCAACGTGTGCACTCAACTTCCAGAGTTAAACCCGTGTGTGGATTCAGCAGTCTGCAAACACTTTCTCTGCAGAGACCCAAAACAGGCGTTTTCAGCCCATTACCGGCATATGGAAGAAACAGCGGTAAGCACAGGGAAATATCTGCTTCTAAATCCAAAACGCAGCTATCTAACAGAACGGTTGCCAATGTGTGCACTCAACTTCCAGAGTTAAACCCGTGTGTGGATTCCGCAGTCTGCAAACACTATCTCTGTAGAGGCCCAAAACAGGCGTTTTCAGCCCATTACCGGCACATGGAAGAAACACCAGTAAGCACACGTAAATATCTGCTTCTAAATCCAAAACGCAGCTATCTAACAGAACGGTTGTCAATGTGTGCACTCAAATTCCAGAGATAAACCCGTGTGTGGATTCAGCAGTCTGCAAACACTTTCTCTGCAGAGTCCCAAAGCAGGCGTTTTCAGCCCATTACCGGCATATGGAAGAACCAGCAGTAAGCACAGGGAAATATCTGCTTCTAAATCCAAAACGCAGCTATCTAACAGAACGGTTGTCAATGTGTGCACTCAACTTCCAGAGTTAAACCCGTGTGTGGATTCCGCAGTCTGCAAACACTTTCTCTGCAGAGTCCCAAAACAGGCGTTTTCAGCCCATTACCGGCATAACGAAGAAACAGCAGTAAGCACAGGGAAATATCTGCTTCTAAATCCAAAACGCAGCTATCTAACAGAACGGTTGTCAATGTGTGCACTCAACTTCCAGAATTAAACCCGTGTGTGGATTCAGCAGTCTGCAAACACTTTCTCTGAAAGAGTCCCAAAACAGGCGTTTTCAGCCCATTACCGGCATATGGAAGAAACAGCAGTAAGCACAGGGAAATATCTGCTTCTAAATCCAAAACGCAGCTATCTAACAGAACGGTTGTCAATGTGTGCACTCAACTTCCAGAGTTAAACCCGTGTGTGGATTCAGCAGTCTGCAAACACTTTCTCTGCAGAGTCCCAAAACAGGCGTTTTCAGCCCATTACCGGCATATGGAAGAAACAGCAGTAAGCACAGGGAAATATCTGCTTCTAAATCCAAAACGCAGCTATCTAACAGAACGGTTGTCAATGTGTGCACTCAACTTCCAGAATTAAACCCGTGTGTGGATTCAGCAGTCTGCAAACACTTTCTCTGAAAGAGTCCCAAAACAGGCGTTTTCAGCCCATTACCGGCATATGGAAGAAACAACAGTAAGCACAGGGAAATATCTGCTTCTAAAACCAAAACGCAGCTATCTAACAGAACGGTTGTCAATGTGTGCAGTCAACTTCCAGAGTTAAACCCGTGTGTGGATTCAGCAGTCTGCAAACACTTTCTCTGCAGAGTCCCAAAACAGTCGTTTTCAGCCCATTACCGGCATATGGAAGAAAGAGCAGTAAGCTCAGGGAAATATCTGCTTCTAAATCCAAAACGCAGCTATCTAACAGAACGGTTGTCATTGTGTGCACTCAACTTCCAGAGTTAAAGTCGTGTGTGGATTCAGCAGTCTGCAAACACTTTCTCTGCAGAGTCCCAAAACAGGCGTTTTCAGCCCATTACCGGCATATGGAAGAAACAGCAGTAAGCACAGGGAAATATCCGCTTCTAAATCCAAAACGCAGCTATCTAACAGAACGGTTGTCAATGTGTGCACTCAACTTCCAGAATTAAACCCGTGTGTGGATTCAGCAGTCTGCAAACACTTTCTCTGCAGAGTCCCAATACAGGCGTTTTAAACCCATTACCGGCATATGGAAGAAACAGCAGTAAGCACAGGGAAATATCTGCTTCTAAATCCAAAACGCAGCTTTCTAACAGAAATGTTGTCAATGTGTGCACTCAACTTCCAGAGTTAAACCCGTGTGTGGATTCCGCAGTCTGCAAACACTTTCTCTGCAGAGTCCCAAAACAGGCGTTTTCAGCCCATTACCGGCATATGGAAGAAACAGCAGTAAGCACAGGGAAATATCTGCTTCTAAATCCAAAACGCAGCTATCTAACAGAACGGTTGTCAATGTGTGCACTCAACTTCCAGAGTTAAACCCGTGTGTGGATTCAGCAGTCTGCAAACACTTTCTCTGTAGAGTCCCAAAGCAGGCGTTTTCAGTCCATTACCGGCATATGGAAGAAACAGCAGTAAGCACAGGGAAATATCTGCTTCTAAATCGAAAACGCAGCTATCTAACAGAACGGTTGTCAATGTGTGCTCTCAACTTCTAGAATTAAACCCGTGTGTGGATTCAGCAGTCTGCAAACACTTTCTCTGCAGAGTCCCAAAACAGGCGTTTTCAGCCCATTACCGGCATATGGAAGAAACAGCAGTAAGCACAGGGAAATATCTGCTTCTAAATCCAAAACGCAGCTATCTAACAGAACGGTTGTCAATGTGTGCACTCAACTTCCAGAGTTAAACCCGTGTGTGGATTCAGCAGTCTGCAAACACTTTTACTGCAGAGTCCCAAAGCAGGCATTTTCAGCCCATTACCGGCATATGGAAGAAACAGCAGTAAGCACAGGGAAATATCTGCTTCTAAATCGAAAACGCAGCTATCTAACAGAACGGTTGTCAATGTGTGCACTCAACTTCCAGAGTTAAACACGTGTGTGGATTTAGCAGTCTGCAAACACTTTCTCTGCAGAGTCCCAAAACAGGCGTTTTCATCCCATTTCCGGCCTATGGAAGAAACAGCAGTAAGCACAGGGAAATATCTGCTTCTAAATCCAAAACGCAGCTATCTAACAGAACGGTTGTCAATGTGTGCACTCAACTTCCAGAGTTAAACCCGTGTGTGGATTCAGAAGTCTGCAAACACTTTCTCTGCAGAGTCCCAAAACAGGCGTTTTCAGCCCATTACCGGCATATGGAAGAAACAGCAGTAAGCACAGGGAAATATCTGCTTCTAAATCCAAAACGCAGCTATCTAACAGAACGGTTGTCAATGTGTGCACTCAACTTCCAGAGTTAAACCCGTGTGTGGATTCCGCAGTCTGCAAACACTTTCTCTGCAGAGGCCCAAAACAGGCGTTTTCAGCCCATTACCGGCATATGGAAGAAACAGCAGTAAGCACAGGGAAATATCTGCTTCTAAATCCAAAATGCAGCTATCTAACAGAACGGTTGTCAACGTGTGCACTCAACTTCCAGAGTTAAACCCGTGTGTGGATTCAGCAGTCTGCAAACACTTTCTCTGCAGAGACCCAAAACAGGCGTTTTCAGCCCATTACCGGCATATGGAAGAAACAGCAGTAAGCACAGGGAAATATCTGCTTCTAAATCCAAAACGCAGCTATCTAACAGAACGGTTGTCAATGTGTGCACTCAAATTCCAGAGTTAAACCCGTGTGTGGATTCAGCAGTCTGCAAACACTTTCTCTGCAGAGTCCCAAAACAGGCGTTTTCAGCCCATTACCGGCATATGGAAGAAATAGCAGTAAGCACCGGGAAATATCTGCTTCTAAATCGAAAACGCAGCTATCTAACAGAACGGTTGTCAATGTGTGCACTCAACTTCCAGAATTAAACCCGTGTGTGGATTCAGCAGTCTGCAAACACTTTCTCTGCAGAGTCCCTAACAGGCGTTTTCAGCCCATTACCGGCATATGGAAGAAACAGCAGTAAGCACAGGGAAATATCTGCTTCTAAATCCAAAACGCAGCTATCTAACAGAACGGTTGTCAATGTGTGCACTCAACTTCCAGAGTTAAACCCGTGTGTGGATTCAGCAGTCTGCAAACACTTTCTCTGCAGAGTCCCAAAACAGGCGTTTTCAGCCCATTACCGGCATATGGAAGAAACAGCAGTAAGCACAGGGAAATATCTGCTTCTAAATCCAAAACGCAGCTATCTAACAGAATGGTTGTCAATGTGTGCACTCAACTTCCAGAGTTAAACCCGTGTGTGGATTCAGCAGTCTGCAAACACTTTCTCTGCAGAGTCCCAAAAGAGGCGTTTTCAGCCCATTACCGGCATATGGAAGAAACAGCAGTAAGCACAGGGAAATATCTGCTTCTAAATCCAAAACGCAGCTATCTAACAGAACGGTTGTCAATGTGTGCACTCAACTTCCAGAGTTAAGCCCGTGTGTGGATTCCGCAGTCTGCAAACACTTTCTCTGCAGAGTCCCATAACAGGCGTTTTCAGCCCATTACTGGCATATGGAAGAAACAGCAGTAAGCACAGGGAAATATCTGCTTCTAAATCCAAAACGCAGCTATCTAACAAAACGGTTGTCAACTTGTGCACTCAACTTCCAGAGTTAAACCAGTGTGTGGATTCCGCAGTCTGCAAAAACTTTCTCTGCAGAGTCCCAAAACAGGCGTTTTCAGCCCATTACCGGCATTTGGAAGAAACAGCAGTAAGCACAGGGAAATATCTGCTTCTAAATCCAAAACGCAGCTATCTAACAGAACGGTTGTCAATGTGTGCACTCAACTTCCAGAGATAAACCCGTGTGTGGATTCAGCAGTCTGCAAACACTTTCTCTGCAGAGTCCCAAAACAGGCGTTTTCAGCCCATTACCGGCACATGGAAGAAACAGCAGTAAGCACAGGGAAATACCTGCTTCTAAATCCAAAACGCAGCCATCTAACAGAACGGTTGTCAATGTGTGCACTCAACTTCCAGAGTTAAACCCGTGTGTGGATTCAGCAGTCTTCAAACACTTTCTCTGCAGAGTCCCAAAACAGGCGTTTTCAGCCCATTACCGGCATATGGAAGAAACAGCAGTAAGCACAGGGAAATATCTGCTTCTAAATCCAAAACGCAGCTATCTAACAGAAAGGTTGTTAATGTGTGCACTCAACGTCCAGAGTTAAACCCGTGTGTGGATTCCGCAGTCTGCAAACACTTTCTCTGCAGATTCCCAAAACAGGCGTTTTCAGCCCATTACCGGCATATGGAAGAAACAGCAGTAAGCACAGGGAAATATCTGCTTCTAAATCCAAAACGCAGCTATCTAACAGAACGGTTGTCAATGTGTGCACTCAACTTCCAGAGTTAAACCCATGTGTGGATTCCGCAGTCTGCATACACTTTATCTGCAGAGTCCCAAAACAGGCGTTTTCAGCCCATTACCGGCATATGGAAGAAACAGCAGTAAGCACAGGGAAATATCTGCTTCTAAATCCAAAACGCAGCTATCTAACAGAACGGTTGTCAATGTGTGCACTCAACTTCCAGAGTTAAACCCGTGTGTGGATTCAGCAGTCTGCAAACACTTTCTCTGCAGAGTCCCAAAACAGGCGTTTTCAGCCCATTACCGGCATATGGAAGAAACAGCAGTAAGCACAGGGAAATATCTGCTTCTAAATCCAAAACGCAGCTATCTAACAGAACGGTTGTCAATGTGTGCACTCAACTTCCAGAGTTAAACCCGTGTGTGGATTCCGCAGTCTGCTAACACTTTCTCTGCAGAGTCCCAAAACAGGCGTTTTCAGCCCATTACCGGCATATGGAAGAAACACCAGTAAGCACAGGTAAATATCTGCTTCAAAATCCAAAACGCAGCTATCTAACAGAACGGTTGTCAATGTGTGCACTCAAATTCCAGAGTTAAACCCGTGTGTGGATTCAGCAGTCTGCAAACACTTTCTCTGCAGAGTCCCAAAACAGGCGTTTTCAGCCCATTACTGGCATATGGAAGAAACAGCAGTAAGCACAGGGTAATATCTGCTTCTAAATCCAAAACGCAGCTATCTAACAGAACGGTTGTCAATGTGTGCACTCAACTTCCAGAATTAAACCCGTGTGTGGATTCAGCAGTCTGCAAACACTTTCTCTGCAGAGTCCCAAAACAGGCGTTTTCAGCCCATTACCGGCATATGGAAGAAACAGCAGTAAGCATAGGGAAATATCTCCTTCTAAATCCAAAACGCTGCTATCTAACGGAACGGTTGTCAATGTGTGCACTCAACTTCCAGAGTTAAACCCGTGTGTGGATTCCGCAGTCTGCAAACACTTTCTCTGCAGAGTCCCAAAACAGGCGTTTTCAGCCCATTACCGGCATATGGAAGAAACAGCAGTAAGCACAGGGAAATATCTGCTTCTAAATCCAAAACGCAGCTATCTAACAGAACGGTTGTCAGTGTGTGCACTCAACTTCCAGAGATAAACCCGTGTGTGGATTCTGCAGTCTGCAAACACTTTCTCTGCAGAGTCCCAAAACAGGCATTTTCAGCCCATTACCGGCATATGGAAGAAACAGCAGTAAGCACAGGGAAATATCTGCTTCTAAATCCAAAACGCTGCTATCTAACAGAACGGTTGTCAATGTGTGCACTCAACTTCCAGAGTTAAACCCGAGTGTGGATTCCGGAGCCTGCATACACTTTCTCTGCAGAGTCCCAAAACAGGCGTTTTCAGCCCATTACCGGCATATGGAAGAAACAGCAGTAAGCACAGGGAAATATCTGCTTCTAAATCCAAAACGCAGCTATCTAACAGAACGGTTGTCAATGTGTGCACTCAACTTCCAGAGTTAAACCCGTGTGTGGATTCAGCAGTCTGCAAACACTTTCTCTGCAGAGTCCCAAAACAGGCGTTTTCAGCCCATTACCGGCATATGGAAGAAACAGCAGTAAGCACAGGGAAATATCTGCTTCTAAATCCAAAACGCAGCTATCTAACAGAACGGTTGTCAATGTGTGCACTCAACTTCCAGAGTTAAACCCGTGTGTGGATTCCGCAGTCTGCAAACACTTTCTCTGCAGAGTCCCAAAACAGGCGTTTTCAGCCCATTACCGGCATATGGAAGAAACACCAGTAAGCACAGGGAAATATCTGCTTCTAAATCCAAAACGCAGCTATCTAACAGAACGGTTGTCAATGTGTGCACTCAACTTCCAGAGTTAATCCCGTGTGTGGATTCAGCAGTCTGCAAACACTTTCTCTACAGAGTCCCAAAACAGGCGTTTTCAGCCCATTACCGGCATATGGAAGAAACACCAGTAAGCACAGGGAAATATCTGCTTCTAAATACAAAACGCAGCTATCTAACAGAACGGTTGTCAATGTGTGCACTCAACTTCCAGAGTTAAACCCGTGTGTGGATTCCGCAGTCTGCAAACACTTTCTCTGCAGAGTCCCAAAACAGGCGTTTTCAGCCCATTACCGGCATATGGAAGTAACAGCAGTAAGCACAGGGAAATATCTGCTTCTAAATCCAAAATGCAGCTATCTAACAGAACGGTTGTCAATGTGTGCACTCAACTTCCAGAGTTAAACCCGTGTGTGGATTCAGCAGTCTGCAAACACTTTCTCTGCAGAGTCCCAAACAGGCGCTTTCAGCCCATTACCGGCATATGGAAGAAACAACAGTAAGCACAGGGAAATACCTGTTTCTAAATCCAAAACGCAGCTATCTAACAGAACGGTTGTCAATGTGTGCACTCAACTTCCAGAGTTAAACCCGCGTGTGGATTCAGCAGTCTGCAAACATTTTCTCTGCAGAGTCCCAAAACAGGCGTTTTCAGCATATTACCGGCATATGGAAGAAAATGCAGTAAGCACAGGGAAATATCTGCTTCTAAATCCAAAAGGCAGCTATTTAACAGAACGGTTGTCAATGTGTGCACTCAACTTCCATAGTTAAACCCGTGTGGGGATTCAGCAGTCTGCAAACACTTTCTCTGCAGAGTCCCAAAACAGGCGTTTTCAGCCCATTACCGGCATATGGAAGAAACAACAGTAAGCACAGGGAAATACCTGCTTCTAAATCCAAAACGCAGCTATCTAACAGAACGGTTGTCAATGTTTGCGCTCAACTTCCATAGTTAAACCCGTGTGTGGATTCAGCAGTCTGCAAACACTTTCTCTGCAGAGTCCCAAAACAGGCGTTTTCAGCCCATTACCGGCATATGGAAGAAACAGCAGTAAGCACAGGGAAATATCTGCTTCTAAATCCAAAACGCAGCTATCTAACAGAACGGTTGTGAATGTGTGCACTCAACTTCCAGAGTTAAACCCGAGTGTGGATTCCGCAGTCTGCATACACTTTCTCTGCAGAGTCCCAAAACAGGCGTTTTCAGCCCATTACCGGCATATGGAAGAAACAGCAGTAAGCACAGGGAAATATCCGCTTCTAAATCCAAAACGCAGCTATCTAACAGAACGGTTGTCAATGTGTGCACTCAACTTCCAGAGTTAAACCCGTGTGTGGATTTAGCAGTCTGCAAAAACTTTCTCTACAGAGTCCCAAAACAGGCGTTTTCAGCCCATTACCGGCATAAGGAAGAAACAGCAGTAAGCACAGGGAAATATCTGCTTCTAAATCCAAAACGCAGCTATCTAACAGAACGGTTGTCAATGTGTGCACTCAACTTCCAGAATTAAACCCGTGTGTGGATTCAGCAGTCTGCAAACACTTTCTCTGCAAAGTCCCAAAACAGGCGTTTTCAGCCCATTACCGGCATATGGAAGAAAAGGCAGTAAGCACAGGGGAATATCTGCTTCTAAATCTAAAACGCAGCTATCTAACAGAACGGTTGTCAATGTGTGCACTCAACTTCCAGAGTTAAACCCGTGTGTGGATTCAGCAGTCTGCAAACACTTTCTCTGCAGAGTCCCAAAACAGGCGTTTTCAGCCCAATACCGGCATAAGGAAGAAACAGCAGTAAGCACAGGGAAATATCTGCTTCTAAATCGAAAACACAGCTATCTAACAGAACGGTTGTCAATGTGTGCACTCAACTTCCAGAGTTAAACCCGTGTGTGGATTCAGCAGTCTGCAAACACTTTCTCTGCAGAGTCCCAAACAGGCGCTTTCAGCCCATTACCGGCATATGGAAGAAACAACAGTAAGCACAGGGAAATACCTGCTTCTAAATCCAAAACGCAGCTATCTAACAGAACGGTTGTCAATGTGTGCACTCAACTTCCATAGTTAAACCCGTGTGTGGATTCAGCAGTCTGCAAACACTTTCTCTGCAGAGTCCCAAAACAGGCGTTTTCAGCATATTACCGGCATATGGAAGAAAATGCAGTAAGCACAGGGAAATATCTGCTTCTAAATCCAAAACGCAGCTATCTAACAGAACGGATGTCAATGTGTGCACTCAACTTCCATAGTTAAACCCGTGTGGGGATTCAGCAGTCTGCAAACACTTTCTCTGCAGAGTCCCAAAACAGGCGTTTTCAGCCCATTACTGGCATATGGAAGAAACAGCAGTTAGCACAGGGAAATATCTGCTTCTAAATCCAAAACGCAGCTATCTAACCGAACAGTTGTCAATGTGTGCACTCAACTTCCAGAGTTAAACCCGAGTGTGGAATCCGGAGTCTGCATACACTTTCTCTGCAGAGTCCCAAAACAGGCGTTTTCAGCCCATTACCGGCATATGGAAGAAACAGCAGTAAGCACAGGGAAATATCTGGTTCTAAATAAAAAACGCAGCTATCTAACAGAACGGTTGTCAATGTGTGCACTCAACTTCCAGAGTTAAACCCGTGTGTGGATTCAGCAGTCTGCAAACACTTTCTCTGCAGAGTCCCAAAACAGGCATTTTCAGCCCATTACCGGCATATGGAAGAAACAGCAGGAAGCACAGGGAAATATCTGCTTCTAAATCCAAAGTGCAGCTATCTAACAGAACGGTTGTCAATGTGTGCACTCAACTTCCAGAGTTAAACCTGTGTGTGGATTCTGCAGTCTGCAAACACTTTCTCTGCAGAGTCCCAAAACAGGCGTTTTCAGCCCTTTACCGGCATATGGAAGAAACAGCAGTAAGCACAGGGAAATATCTGCTTCTAAATCCAAAACGCTGCTATCTAACAGAACGGTTGTCAATGTGTGCACTCAACTTCCAGAATTAAACCCGAGTGTGGATTCCGGAGTCTGCATACACTTTCTCTGCAGAGTCCCAAAACAGGCGTTTTCAGTCCATTACCGGCATATGGAAGAAACAGCAGTAAGCACAGGGAAATATCTGCTTCTAAATCCAAAACGCAGCTATCTAACAGAACGGTTGTCAATGTGTGCACTCAACTTCCAGAGTTAAACCCGTGTGTGGATTCAGCAGTCTGCAAACACTTTCTCTGCAGAGTCCCAAAACAGGCATTTTCAGCCCATTACCGGCATGTGGAAGAAACAGCAGGAAGCACAGGGAAATATCTGCTTCTAAATCCAAAGTGCAGCTATCTAACAGAACGGTTGTCAATGTGTGCACTCAACTTCCAGAGTTAAACCTGTGTGTGGATTCAGCAGTCTGCAAACACTTTCTCTGCAGAGTCCCAAAACAGGCGTTTTCAGCCCATTACCGGCATATGGAAGAAACAGCAGTAAGCACAGGGAAATATCTGCTTCTAAATCCAAAACGCAGCTATCTAACAGAACGGTTGTCAATGTGTGCACTCAACTTCCAGAGTTAAACCCGTGTGTGGATTCCGCAGTCTGCAAACACTTTCTCTGCAGAGTCCCAAAACCGGCGTTTTCAGCCCATTACCGGCATATGGAAGAAACAGCAGTAACCACAGGGAAATATCTGCTTCTAAATCCAAAACGCAGCTATCTAACAGAACGGTTGTCAATGTGTGCACTCAACTTCCAGAGTTAAACCCGTGTGTGGATGCAGCAGTCTGCAAACACTTTCTCTACAGAGTCCCAAAACAGGCGTTTTCAGCCCATTACCGGCATATGGAAGAAACACCAGAAAGCACAGGGAAATATCTGCTTCTAAATCCAAAACGCAGCTATCTAACAGAACGGTTGTCAATGTGTGCACTCAACTTCCAGAATTAAACCCGTGTGTGGATTCAGCAGTCTGCAAACACTTTCTCTGCAGAGTCCCAAAACAGGCGTTTTCAGCCCATTACCGGCATATGGAAGAAACAGCAGTAAGCACAGGGAAATATCTGCTTCTAAATCCAAAACGCAGCTATCTAACAGAACGGTTGTCAATGTGTGCACTCAACTTCCAGAGTTAAACCCGTGTGTGGATTCCGCAGTCTGCTAACACTTTCTCTGCAGAGTCCAAAAACAGGCGTTTTCAGCCCATTACCGGCATATGGAAGAAACAGCAGTAAGCACAGGGAAATATCTGCTTCTAAATCCAAAACGCAGCTATCTAACAGAACGGTTGTCAATGTGTGCACTCAACTTCCAGAGTTAAACCTGTGTGTGGATTCAGCCGTCTGCACACACTTTCTCTGCAGAGTCCCAAAACAGGCGTTTTCAGCCCATTACCGGCCTAAGGAAGAAACAACAGTAAGCACAGGGAAATACCTGCTTCTAAATCCAAAACGCAGCTATCTGACAGAAAGGTTGTCAATGTGTGCACTAAACTTCCAGAGTTAATCCCGTGTGTGGATTCAGCAGTCTGCAAACACTTTCTCTGCAGAGTCCCAAAACAGGCGTTTTCAGCCCATTACCGGCATATGGAAGAAACAGCAGTAAGCACAGGGAAATATCTGCTTCTAAATCCAAAACGCAGCTGTCTAACAGAACGATTGTCAATGTGTGCACTCAACTTCCAGAGTTAAACCCGTGTGTGGATTCCGCAGTCTGCATACACTTTCTCTGCAGAGTCCCAAAACAGGCGTTTTCAGCCCATTACCGGCATATGGAAGAAACCGCAGTAAGCACAGGGAAATATCTGGTTCTAAATCCAAAACGCAGCTATCTAACAGAACGGTTGTCAATGTGTGCACTCAACTTCCAGAGTTAAACCCGTGTGTGGATTCAGCCGTCTGCAAACACTTTCTCTGCAGAGTGCCAAAACAGGCGTTTTCAGCCCATTACCGGCATATGGAAGAATCAGCAGTAAGCACAGGGAAATATCTGCTTCTAAATCCAAAACGCAGCTATCTAACAGAACGGTTGTCAATGTGTGCACTCAACTTCCAGAATTAAACCCGTGTGTGGATTCTGCAGTCTGCAAACACTTTCTCTGCAGAGTCCCAAAACAGGCGTTTTCAGCCCATTTCCGGCATATGGAAGAAAATGCAGTAAGCACAGGGTAATATCTGCTTCTAAATCCAAAACGCAGCTATCTAACAGAACGGTTGTCAATGTGTGCACTCAACTTCCAGAGTTAAACCCGTGTGTGGATTTAGCAGTCTGCAAACACTTTCTCTGCAGAGTCCCAAAACAGGCGTTTTCAGCCCATTACGGGCATATGGAAGAAACAGCAGTAAGCACAGGGAAATATCTGCTTCTAAATCCAAAACGCAGCTATCTAACAGAACGGTTGTCAATGTGTGCACTCAACTTCCAGAGTTAAACCCGTGTGTGGATTCAGCAGTCTGCAAACACTTTCTCTACAGAGTCCCAAAACAGGCGTTTTCAGCCCATTACCGGCATATGGAAGAAACACCAGTAAGCACAGGGAAATATCTGCTTCTAAATCCAAAACGCAGCTATCTAACAGAACGGTTGTCAATGTGTGCACTCAACTTCCAGAATTAAACCTGTGTGTGGATTCAGCAGTCTGCAAACACTTTCTCTGCAGAGTCCCAAAACAGGCGTTTTCAGCCCATTACCAGCATATGGAAGAAACAACAGTAAGCACAGGGAAATACCTGCTTCTAAATCCAAAACGCAGCTATCTAACAGAACGGTTGTCAATGTGTGCACTAAACTTCCAGAGTTAATCCCGTGTGTGGATTCAGCAGTCTGCAAACACTTTCTCTGCAGAGTCCCAAAACAGGCGTTTTCAGCCCATTACCGGCATATGGAAGAAACAGCAGTAAGCACAGGGAAATATCTGCTTCTAAATCCAAAACGCAGCTATCTAACAGAACGGTTGTCAATGTGTGCAATCAACTTCCAGAGTTAAACCCGAGTGTGGATTCCGCAGTCTGCATACACTTTCTCTGCAGAGTCCCAAAACAGGCGTTTTCAGCCCATTACTGGCATATGGAAGAAACAGCAGTAAGCACAGGGAAATATCTGGTCCTAAATCCAAAACGCAGCTATCTAACAGAACGGTTGTCAATGTGTGCACTCAACTTCCAGAGTTAAACCCGTGTGTGGATTCAGCAGTCTGCAAACACTTTCTCTGCAGAGTCCCAAAACAGGCGTTTTCAGCCCATTACCGGCATATGGAAGAAACAGCAGTAAGCACAGGGAAATATTTGCTTCTAAATCCAAAACGCAGCTATCTAACAGAACGGTTGTCAATGTGTGCACTCAACTTCCAGAATTAAACCCATGTGTGGATTCCGCAGTCTGCAAACACTTTCTCTGCAGAGTCCCAAAACAGGCGTTTTCAGCCCTTTACCGGCATATGGAAGAAACAGCAGTAAGCACAGGGAAATATCTGCTTCTAAATCCAAAACGCAGCTATCTAACAGAACGGTTGTCAATGTGTGCACTCAACTTCCAGAGTTAAACCCGTGTGTGGATTCAGCAGTCTGCAAACACTTTCTCTACAGAGTCCCAAAACAGGCGTTTTCAGCCCATTACCGGCATATGGAAGAAACAGCAGTAAGCACAGGGAAATATCTGCTTCTAAATTCAAAACGCAGCTATCTAACAGAACGGTTGTCAATGTGTGCACTCAACTTCCAGAATTAAACACGTGTGTGGATTCAGCAGTCTGCAAACACTTTCTCTGCAGAGTCCCAAAACAGGCGTTTTCAGGCCATTACCGGCATATGGAAAAAACAACAGTAAGCACAGGGAAATACCTGCTTCTAAATCCAAAACGCAGCTATCTAACAGAACGGTTGTCAATGTGTGCACTCAACTTCCATAGTTAAACCCGTGTGTGGATTCAGCAGTCTGCAAACACTTTCTCTGCAGGGTCCCAAAACAGGCGTTTTCAGCCCATTACCGGCATATGGAAGAAACAGCAGTAAGCACAGGGAAATATCTGCTTCTAAATCCAAAACGCAGCTATCTAACAGAACGGTTGTCAATGTGTGCACTCAACTTCCAGAGTTAAACCCGTGTGTGGATTCAGCAGTATGCAAACACTTTCTCTACAGAGTCCCAAAACAGGCGTTTTCAGCCCATTACCGGCATATGGAAGAAACAGCAGTAAGCACAGGGAAATATCTGCTTCTAAATCCAAAACGCAGCTATCTAACAGAACGGTTGTCAATGTGTGCACTCAACTTCCAGAATTAAACCCGTGTGTGGATTCAGCAGTCTGCAAACACTCTCTCTGCAGAGTCCCAAAACAGGCGTTTTCAGCCCATTACCGGAATATGGAAGAAACAGCAGTAAGCACAGGGAAATATCTGCTTCTAAATCCAAAACGCAGCTATCTAACAGAACGGTTGTCAATGTGTGCACTCAACTTCCAGAGTTAAACCCGTGTGTGGATTCAGCAGTCTGCAAACACTTTCTCTACAGAGTCCCAAAACAGGCGTTTTCAGCCCATTACCGGCATATGGAAGAAACAGCAGTAAGCACAGGGAAATATCTGCTTCTAAATTCAAAACGCAGCTATCTAACAGAACGGTTGTCAATGTGTGCACTCAACTTCCAGAATTAAACACGTGTGTGGATTCAGCAGTCTGCAAACACTTTCTCTGCAGAGTCCCAAAACAGGCGTTTTCAGCCCATTACCGGCATATGGAAGAAACAACAGTAAGCACAGGGAAATACCTGCTTCTAAATCCAAAACGCAGCTATCTAACAGAACGGTTGTCAATGTGTGCACTCACCTTCCATAGTTAAACCCGTGTGTGGATTCAGCAGTCTGCAAACACTTTCTCTGCAGGGTCCCAAAACAGGCGTTTTCAGCCCATTACCGGCATATGGAAGAAACAGCAGTAAGCACAGGGAAATATCTGCTTCTAAATCCAAAACGCAGCTATCTAACAGAACGGTTGTCAATGTGTGCACTCAACTTCCAGAGTTAAACCCGTGTGTGGATTCAGCAGTATGCAAACACTTTCTCTACAGAGTCCCAAAACAGGCGTTTTCAGCCCATTACCGGCATATGGAAGAAACAGCAGTAAGCACAGGGAAATATCTGCTTCTAAATCCAAAACGCAGCTATCTAACAGAAAGGTTGTCAATGTGTGCACTCAACTTCCAGAATTAAACCCGTGTGTGGATTCAGCAGTCTTCAAACACTTTCTCTGCAGAGTCCCAAAACAGGCGTTTTCAGCCCATTACCGGCATATGGAAGAAACAGCAGTAAGCACAGAAAAATATCTGCTTCTAAATCCAAAACGCAGCTATCTAAGAGAACGGTGGTCAGTGTGTGCACTCAGCTTCCAGAGTTAAACCCGTGTGTGGAATCCGCAGTCTGCAAACACTTTCTCTGCAGAGTCCCAAAACAGGCGTTTTCAGCCCTTTACCGGCATATGGAAGAAACCGCAGTAAGCACAGGGAAATATCTGCTTCTAAATCCAAAACGCAGCTATCTAACAGAACGGTTGTCAATGTGTGCACTCAACCTCCAGAGTTAAACCCATGTGTGGATTCAGCAGTCTGCAAACACTTTCTCTGCAGAGTCCCAAAACAGGCGTTTTCAGCCCATTACCGGCATATGGAAGAAACAGCAGTAAGCACAGGGAAATATCTGCTTCTAAATCCAAAACGCAGCTATCTAACAGAACGGTTGTCAATGTGTGCACTCAACTTCCAGAGTTAAACCCGTGTGTGGATTCCGCAGTCTGCAAACTCTTTCTCTGCAGAGTCCCAAAACAGGCGTTTTCAGCCCATTACCGGCATATGGAAGTAACAGCAGTAAGCACAGGGAAATATCTGCTTCTAAATCCAAAATGCAGCTATCTAACAGAACGGTTGTCAATGTGTGCACTCAACTTCCAGAGTTAAACCCGTGTGTGGATTCAGCAGTCTGCAAACACTTTCTCTGCAGAGTCCCAAACAGGCGCTTTCAGCCCATTACCGGCATATGGAAGAAACAACAGTAAGCACAGGGAAATACCTGTTTCTAAATCCAAAACGCAGCTATCTAACAGAACGGTTGTCAATGTGTGCACTCAACTTCCAGAGTTAAACCCGCGTGTGGATTCAGCAGTCTGCAAACATTTTCTCTGCAGAGTCCCAAAACAGGCGTTTTCAGCATATTACCGGCATATGGAAGAAAATGCAGTAAGCACAGGGAAATATCTGCTTCTAAATCCAAAACGCAGCTATCTAACAGAACGGTTGTCAATGTGTGCACTCAACTTCCATAGTTAAACCCGTGTGGGGATTCAGCAGTCTGCAAACACTTTCTCTGCAGAGTCCCAAAACAGGCGTTTTCAGCCCATTACCGGCATATGGAAGAAACAACAGTAAGCACAGGGAAATACCTGCTTCTAAATCCAAAACGCAGCTATCTAACAGAACGGTTGTCAATGTTTGCGCTCAACTTCCATAGTTAAACCCGTGTGTGGATTCAGCAGTCTGCAAACACTTTCTCTGCAGAGTCCCAAAACAGGCGTTTTCAGCCCATTACCGGCATATGGAAGAAACAGCAGTAAGCACAGGGAAATATCTGCTTCTAAATCCAAAACGCAGCTATCTAACAGAACGGTTGTGAATGTGTGCACTCAACTTCCAGAGTTAAACCCGAGTGTGGATTCCGCAATCTGCATACACTTTCTCTGCAGAGTCCCAAAACAGGCGTTTTCAGCCCATTACCGGCATATGGAAGAAACAGCAGTAAGCACAGGGAAATATCCGCTTCTAAATCCAAAACGCAGCTATCTAACAGAACGGTTGTCAATGTGTGCACTCAACTTCCAGAGTTAAACCCGTGTGTGGATTTAGCAGTCTGCAAAAACTTTCTCTACAGAGTCCCAAAACAGGCGTTTTCAGCCCATTACCGGCATAAGGAAGAAACAGCAGTAAGCACAGGGAAATATCTGCTTCTAAATCCAAAACGCAGCTATCTAACAGAACGGTTGTCAATGTGTGCACTCAACTTCCAGAATTAAACCCGTGTGTGGATTCAGCAGTCTGCAAACACTTTCTCTGCAGAGTCCCAAAAGAGGCGTTTTCAGCCCATTACCGGCATATGGAAGAAACAGCAGTAAGCACAGGGAAATATCTGCTTCTAAATCCAAAACGCAGCTATCTAACAGAACGGTTGTCAATGTGTGCACTCAACTTCCAGAGTTAAGCCCGTGTGTGGATTCCGCAGTCTGCAAACACTTTCTCTGCAGAGTCCCATAACAGGCGTTTTCAGCCCATTACTGGCATATGGAAGAAACAGCAGTAAGCACAGGGAAATATCTGCTTCTAAATCCAAAACGCAGCTATCTAACAAAACGGTTGTCAACTTGTGCACTCAACTTCCAGAGTTAAACCAGTGTGTGGATTCCGCAGTCTGCAAAAACTTTCTCTGCAGAGTCCCAAAACAGGCGTTTTCAGCCCATTACCGGCATTTGGAAGAAACAGCAGTAAGCACAGGGAAATATCTGCTTCTAAATCCAAAACGCAGCTATCTAACAGAACGGTTGTCAATGTGTGCACTCAACTTCCAGAGATAAACCCGTGTGTGGATTCAGCAGTCTGCAAACACTTTCTCTGCAGAGTCCCAAAACAGGCGTTTTCAGCCCATTACCGGCACATGGAAGAAACAGCAGTAAGCACAGGGAAATACCTGCTTCTAAATCCAAAACGCAGCCATCTAACAGAACGGTTGTCAATGTGTGCACTCAACTTCCAGAGTTAAACCCGTGTGTGGATTCAGCAGTCTTCAAACACTTTCTCTGCAGAGTCCCAAAACAGGCGTTTTCAGCCCATTACCGGCATATGGAAGAAACAGCAGTAAGCACAGGGAAATATCTGCTTCTAAATCCAAAACGCAGCTATCTAACAGAAAGGTTGTTAATGTGTGCACTCAACGTCCAGAGTTAAACCCGTGTGTGGATTCCGCAGTCTGCAAACACTTTCTCTGCAGATTCCCAAAACAGGCGTTTTCAGCCCATTACCGGCATATGGAAGAAACAGCAGTAAGCACAGGGAAATATCTGCTTCTAAATCCAAAACGCAGCTATCTAACAGAACGGTTGTCAATGTGTGCACTCAACTTCCAGAGTTAAACCCATGTGTGGATTCCGCAGTCTGCATACACTTTATCTGCAGAGTCCCAAAACAGGCGTTTTCAGCCCATTACCGGCATATGGAAGAAACAGCAGTAAGCACAGGGAAATATCTGCTTCTAAATCCAAAACGCAGCTATCTAACAGAACGGTTGTCAATGTGTGCACTCAACTTCCAGAGTTAAACCCGTGTGTGGATTCAGCAGTCTGCAAACACTTTCTCTGCAGAGTCCCAAAACAGGCGTTTTCAGCCCATTACCGGCATATGGAAGAAACAGCAGTAAGCACAGGGAAATATCTGCTTCTAAATCCAAAACGCAGCTATCTAACAGAACGGTTGTCAATGTGTGCACTCAACTTCCAGAGTTAAACCCGTGTGTGGATTCCGCAGTCTGCTAACACTTTCTCTGCAGAGTCCCAAAACAGGCGTTTTCAGCCCATTACCGGCATATGGAAGAAACACCAGTAAGCACAGGTAAATATCTGCTTCAAAATCCAAAACGCAGCTATCTAACAGAACGGTTGTCAATGTGTGCACTCAAATTCCAGAGTTAAACCCGTGTGTGGATTCAGCAGTCTGCAAACACTTTCTCTGCAGAGTCCCAAAACAGGCGTTTTCAGCCCATTACTGGCATATGGAAGAAACAGCAGTAAGCACAGGGTAATATCTGCTTCTAAATCCAAAACGCAGCTATCTAACAGAACGGTTGTCAATGTGTGCACTCAACTTCCAGAATTAAACCCGTGTGTGGATTCAGCAGTCTGCAAACACTTTCTCTGCAGAGTCCCAAAACAGGCGTTTTCAGCCCATTACCGGCATATGGAAGAAACAGCAGTAAGCATAGGGAAATATCTCCTTCTAAATCCAAAACGCTGCTATCTAACGGAACGGTTGTCAATGTGTGCACTCAACTTCCAGAGTTAAACCCGTGTGTGGATTCCGCAGTCTGCAAACACTTTCTCTGCAGAGTCCCAAAACAGGCGTTTTCAGCCCATTACCGGCATATGGAAGAAACAGCAGTAAGCACAGGGAAATATCTGCTTCTAAATCCAAAACGCAGCTATCTAACAGAACGGTTGTCAGTGTGTGCACTCAACTTCCAGAGATAAACCCGTGTGTGGATTCTGCAGTCTGCAAACACTTTCTCTGCAGAGTCCCAAAACAGGCATTTTCAGCCCATTACCGGCATATGGAAGAAACAGCAGTAAGCACAGGGAAATATCTGCTTCTAAATCCAAAACGCTGCTATCTAACAGAACGGTTGTCAATGTGTGCACTCAACTTCCAGAGTTAAACCCGAGTGTGGATTCCGGAGCCTGCATACACTTTCTCTGCAGAGTCCCAAAACAGGCGTTTTCAGCCCATTACCGGCATATGGAAGAAACAGCAGTAAGCACAGGGAAATATCTGCTTCTAAATCCAAAACGCAGCTATCTAACAGAACGGTTGTCAATGTGTGCACTCAACTTCCAGAGTTAAACCCGTGTGTGGATTCAGCAGTCTGCAAACACTTTCTCTGCAGAGTCCCAAAACAGGCGTTTTCAGCCCATTACCGGCATATGGAAGAAACAGCAGTAAGCACAGGGAAATATCTGCTTCTAAATCCAAAACGCAGCTATCTAACAGAACGGTTGTCAATGTGTGCACTCAACTTCCAGAGTTAAACCCGTGTGTGGATTCCGCAGTCTGCAAACACTTTCTCTGCAGAGTCCCAAAACAGGCGTTTTCAGCCCATTACCGGCATATGGAAGAAACACCAGTAAGCACAGGGAAATATCTGCTTCTAAATCCAAAACGCAGCTATCTAACAGAACGGTTGTCAATGTGTGCACTCAACTTCCAGAGTTAATCCCGTGTGTGGATTCAGCAGTCTGCAAACACTTTCTGTACAGAGTCCCAAAACAGGCGTTTTCAGCCCATTACCGGCATATGGAAGAAACACCAGTAAGCACAGGGAAATATCTGCTTCTAAATCCAAAACGCAGCTATCTAACAGAACGGTTGTCAATGTGTGCACTCAACTTCCAGAGTTAAACCCGTGTGTGGATTCCGCAGTCTGCAAACACTTTCTCTGCAGAGTCCCAAAACAGGCGTTTTCAGCCCATTACCGGCATATGGAAGTAACAGCAGTAAGCACAGGGAAATATCTGCTTCTAAATCCAAAATGCAGCTATCTAACAGAACGGTTGTCAATGTGTGCACTCAACTTCCAGAGTTAAACCCGTGTGTGGATTCAGCAGTCTGCAAACACTTTCTCTGCAGAGTCCCAAACAGGCGCTTTCAGCCCATTACCGGCATATGGAAGAAACAACAGTAAGCACAGGGAAATACCTGTTTCTAAATCCAAAACGCAGCTATCTAACAGAACGGTTGTCAATGTGTGCACTCAACTTCCAGAGTTAAACCCGCGTGTGGATTCAGCAGTCTGCAAACATTTTCTCTGCAGAGTCCCAAAACAGGCGTTTTCAGCATATTACCGGCATATGGAAGAAAATGCAGTAAGCACAGGGAAATATCTGCTTCTAAATCCAAAAGGCAGCTATCTAACAGAACGGTTGTCAATGTGTGCACTCAACTTCCATAGTTAAACCCGTGTGGGGATTCAGCAGTCTGCAAACACTTTCTCTGCAGAGTCCCAAAACAGGCGTTTTCAGCCCATTACCGGCATATGGAAGAAACAACAGTAAGCACAGGGAAATACCTGCTTCTAAATCCAAAACGCAGCTATCTAACAGAACGGTTGTCAATGTTTGCGCTCAACTTCCATAGTTAAACCCGTGTGTGGATTCAGCAGTCTGCAAACACTTTCTCTGCAGAGTCCCAAAACAGGCGTTTTCAGCCCATTACCGGCATATGGAAGAAACAGCAGTAAGCACAGGGAAATATCTGCTTCTAAATCCAAAACGCAGCTATCTAACAGAACGGTTGTGAATGTGTGCACTCAACTTCCAGAGTTAAACCCGAGTGTGGATTCCGCAGTCTGCATACACTTTCTCTGCAGAGTCCCAAAACAGGCGTTTTCAGCCCATTACCGGCATATGGAAGAAACAGCAGTAAGCACAGGGAAATATCCGCTTCTAAATCCAAAACGCAGCTATCTAACAGAACGGTTGTCAATGTGTGCACTCAACTTCCAGAGTTAAACCCGTGTGTGGATTTAGCAGTCTGCAAAAACTTTCTCTACAGAGTCCCAAAACAGGCGTTTTCAGCCCATTACCGGCATAAGGAAGAAACAGCAGTAAGCACAGGGAAATATCTGCTTCTAAATCCAAAACGCAGCTATCTAACAGAACGGTTGTCAATGTGTGCACTCAACTTCCAGAATTAAACCCGTGTGTGGATTCAGCAGTCTGCAAACACTTTCTCTGCAGAGTCCCAAAACAGGCGTTTTCAGCCCATTACCGGCATATGGAAGAAAAGGCAGTAAGCACAGGGGAATATCTGCTTCTAAATCTAAAACGCAGCTATCTAACAGAACGGTTGTCAATGTGTGCACTCAACTTCCAGAGTTAAACCCGTGTGTGGATTCAGCAGTCTGCAAACACTTTCTCTGCAGAGTCCCAAAACAGGCGTTTTCAGCCCAATACCGGCATAAGGAAGAAACAGCAGTAAGCACAGGGAAATATCTGCTTCTAAATCGAAAACACAGCTATCTAACAGAACGGTTGTCAATGTGTGCACTCAACTTCCAGAGTTAAACCCGTGTGTGGATTCAGCAGTCTGCAAACACTTTCTCTGCAGAGTCCCAAACAGGCGCTTTCAGCCCATTACCGGCATATGGAAGAAACAACAGTAAGCACAGGGAAATACCTGCTTCTAAATCCAAAACGCAGCTATCTAACAGAACGGTTGTCAATGTGTGCACTCAACTTCCATAGTTAAACCCGTGTGTGGATTCAGCAGTCTGCAAACACTTTCTCTGCAGAGTCCCAAAACAGGCGTTTTCAGCATATTACCGGCATATGGAAGAAAATGCAGTAAGCACAGGGAAATATCTGCTTCTAAATCCAAAACGCAGCTATCTAACAGAACGGATGTCAATGTGTGCACTCAACTTCCATAGTTAAACCCGTGTGGGGATTCAGCAGTCTGCAAACACTTTCTCTGCAGAGTCCCAAAACAGGCGTTTTCAGCCCATTACTGGCATATGGAAGAAACAGCAGTTAGCACAGGGAAATATCTGCTTCTAAATCCAAAATGCAGCTATCTAACCGAACAGTTGTCAATGTGTGCACTCAACTTCCAGAGTTAAACCCGAGTGTGGAATCCGGAGTCTGCATACACTTTCTCTGCAGAGTCCCAAAACAGGCGTTTTCAGCCCATTACCGGCATATGGAAGAAACAGCAGTAAGCACAGGGAAATATCTGGTTCTAAATAAAAAACGCAGCTATCTAACAGAACGGTTGTCAATGTGTGCACTCAACTTCCAGAGTTAAACCCGTGAGTGGATTCAGCAGTCTGCAAACACTTTCTCTGCAGAGTCCCAAAACAGGCATTTTCAGCCCATTACCGGCATATGGAAGAAACAGCAGGAAGCACAGGGAAATATCTGCTTCTAAATCCAAAGTGCAGCTATCTAACAGAACGGTTGTCAATGTGTGCACTCAACTTCCAGAGTTAAACCTGTGTGTGGATTCTGCAGTCTGCAAACACTTTCTCTGCAGAGTCCCAAAACAGGCGTTTTCAGCCCTTTACCGGCATATGGAAGAAACAGCAGTAAGCACAGGGAAATATCTGCTTCTAAATCCAAAACGCTGCTATCTAACAGAACGGTTGTCAATGTGTGCACTCAACTTCCAGAATTAAACCCGAGTGTGGATTCCGGAGTCTGCATACACTTTCTCTGCAGAGTCCCAAAACAGGCGTTTTCAGCCCATTACCGGCATATGGAAGAAACAGCAGTAAGCACAGGGAAATATCTGCTTCTAAATCCAAAACGCAGCTATCTAACAGAACGGTTGTCAATGTGTGCACTCAACTTCCAGAGTTAAACCCGTGTGTGGATTCAGCAGTCTGCAAACACTTTCTCTGCAGAGTCCCAAAACAGGCATTTTCAGCCCATTACCGGCATGTGGAAGAAACAGCAGGAAGCACAGGGAAATATCTGCTTCTAAATCCAAAGTGCAGCTATCTAACAGAACGGTTGTCAATGTGTGCACTCAACTTCCAGAGTTAAACCTGTGTGTGGATTCAGCAGTCTGCAAACACTTTCTCTGCAGAGTCCCAAAACAGGCGTTTTCAGCCCATTACCGGCATATGGAAGAAACAGCAGTAAGCACAGGGAAATATCTGCTTCTAAATCCAAAACGCAGCTATCTAACAGAACGGTTGTCAATGTGTGCACTCAACTTCCAGAGTTAAACCCGTGTGTGGATTCCGCAGTCTGCAAACACTTTCTCTGCAGAGTCCCAAAACCGGCGTTTTCAGCCCATTACCGGCATATGGAAGAAACAGCAGTAACCACAGGGAAATATCTGCTTCTAAATCCAAAACGCAGCTATCTAACAGAACGGTTGTCAATGTGTGCACTCAACTTCCAGAGTTAAACCCGTGTGTGGATGCAGCAGTCTGCAAACACTTTCTCTACAGAGTCCCAAAACAGGCGTTTTCAGCCCATTACCGGCATATGGAAGAAACACCAGAAAGCACAGGGAATTATCTGCTACTAAATCCAAAACGCAGCTATCTAACAGAACGGTTGTCAATGTGTGCACTCAACTTCCAGAATTAAACCCGTGTGTGGATTCAGCAGTCTGCAAACACTTTCTCTGCAGAGTCCCAAAACAGGCGTTTTCAGCCCATTACC